>NC_060269.1:138192616-138338687 GCF_021613505.1 Equus quagga
CTTATTTCTTTTTCTCTTCCTCGTTATCCTTCATATCCCCCTTGCCATTTAAGGGATATATGTCCCTGTGACAATCCTTCGGGAAAAAAGGATTAGGCATGGTACAGGAGTGGAGGGGGCATTGCAAATAGTCACGGCAGAATAATCCAGTGAGGCCCGATTTCCAGAATGGCTTCCTCCTAAATCTCTCTTATTCGGCTCCTCCACCATGACTCACTGAGCTCGCCTTTTATTACACTGAGGGGAGGGGCTTAAATAGAAAAACGGCCCTGGGAGAGGAGAACTCATTGATGGGAACATAAATGATGCCTTGTACCAGGCCTTTTTTCTGAGAGCAGGTTTTAATTAGGAGGAAAGAAGAGGAAAGGAAGGAGCTCCTAGTTTTGAGGGCCTCTCTGCCACCAGCAGCACTGGGATAAGCTCTGGGTTTTTTTTTAAGTTTTTTTTTTTTTTTAATTGTTTAAAGATTAGCAACTGACTTAGCTGTTGCCGATCTTCTTTTTTTTTTTGCTTTTTATCCCCAAATCCCCCCAGTACATAGTTGTATATTTTAGTTGTGTGTCCTTCTAGTTGTGACATATAGGATACTGCCTCAGCATGGCCTGATGAGCGGTGCCATGTCCATGCCCAGGATCCGAAGTGGTGAAACCCGGGGCCACCGAAGGGGAGCAGGTGAACTTAACTACTTGGCCAGGGGGCTGGCCCCATGGGATAAGCTCTTGACAGACTTGAACTTTCACGAGACTCCTGTGAGCTGAGTGTTTAACATCTGGATTTTACAGTGATGAAATCAAAGTGATCCAATGACTTGCCTAAGGGCTACAGTTAGAGAGCTTCGGAAGCAAGATTCAAGGCTAACTCTAAAAACTAGTCTCTCTCTTTGGAGGTCATCATCCTCACGGCTAACTTTTTTGTTTTTTGAGGAAGATTAGCCCTGAGCTAACATCTGCCTCCAATCCTCCTCTTTTTGCTGAGGAAGGCTGGCCCTGAGCTAATATCCATGCCCATCTTCCTCTGCTTTATATGTGGGATGCCCACCACAGCATGGCTTGCCAAGCGGTGCCATGTCCGCACCCGGGATCCGAACTGGCAAACCCAGGGCTGCGGAAGCGGGACGTGCGCACTTAACCGCTGCCCCACAGGGCGGCCCCTCTCATGGTTAACTTTTATTAACACATGCTTATTGAGCAGGGTGCTGCTTTTGGTACTGGAGCTATGAAAAAGTCTAAGATGTGAATGCTGCCCTCTGTTGGAAGAGGGTGGAACTTTTTCTCCCTTGTGCCCTGTATCCATTTGTAGGGACCCCTGCCAGAATAACATTCCTGGCCTACTGTCACATCGCTTGCTGTCCTTCCCCAGGGCAGTGGAGGGACCCCTATGACTGGTGAGCTAAGAAAGAAAATATTGAGCACAGTTTAGCTCTCTTCCTTCTGTTTTTGGAAGTGCTTGCTGGTAGAGGGCATGTGTCTTTCCTCATCCACTGTCACCCATCTGGTAATCTTAGGCGTAAAAGCCCTGTCCATGTGAGTGAGGTTGGGTTTTCCAGTTCTGCTGGAGAAGGGTGAGTAGGTTACCTTTAGGGTGTATTACACTAGCGAGCCAATCCAACCTTCTTTCTATGCTGCAATGTTTTTCAGTTATCAACTTGGGTTCTCTATCTGCCTGACCATTATTGTGTCTGTCTCTCAATTTGTTATAAAACCAGTTGCAACCCCCAAACCCTCCATGAGCTGAATTTCCTAGGAAGAGCCAAATGTAACCTATGATAAGATAACATTGCATCTGTCATTACCATGTGCTATTTCTATACAAAGAACCACACACAGGGCTGGCTTCCTGGGATTTGATAAAATAGTCTCTTGATTGAATAGCTGTGGTTTTCTTAAATTCAAAAGTGTTAACACTAAATTATAGTATGTATCAACACAAAGAATTCTGATGAAGGAAAACATCAAATAAGTCAACTTTATTTCTCAGAATCTAGGGAAACATATTTTCCTCCTTCCAACTAGAAGCTTTGGCATCCAGCAGACATTGTCTTTTTGGTATCTCACCCCATGACCACCATTATCCAACAAGATGCCAAAATGCCAGAGTGAAAGAAACAGAATCAACCACATTTGTTGTAAATCAAGCCACACATCCACATGATTGATTGATATTTTCCAAAGATCATCCTGATGTTTTGTTGATTTGGTAATGAGGCCATCTTTCAAAGAAGTAGTCCCTTTAAACAGCCGCTCCGAACATGAAATATGCATAGAGTAACAAATGTTGGCCATTATCTAAACATTTTGGCAGGTATGGTTTAGTTGATTGTACAGATGAGCGTTCATTTTTTATCTAATTATCTGGGTCATTCAGAAAATCGTAAAATTCTTTTCTAATCTAAAACACTCAAGGAACTGCAGTTGTATTGATCTCACCTGAGTTCTGAGTTCTGCGAACTCGGCCGTTGTTGGAAGGAGGTTCTAAAAATAACCAGGGGCTCAAAAGAGAGGCGTCTGAAATCATAAGTAGATATTTAGATATATCAGAATCAAGTCATCTGTTCTTTTTTATCTGCTTGTTAAGTGGAAGCTTTGATGCTATTTCAGTTGCCTCTTTTCAAAAGGCAGGCAGTAGAGGAAATATTATAACCAGAATTTGATTCTCATGTATTTTACTTAATGAGTTTCTTAGGTAACTTTTATGGTTTTCAGTGATCCTTAAAACTCACATTTTTATCTGGGAAGAGAAATGGAATATATAAACTTGAGGATTTATAAAGGATGCTTTAATATCTCTGAATAAAGAGAGTCTGCAATAATCTTTTGGTTTGGACATTAATATACCTTTGCGAATGAATTATTTATACATTTATTGAGTATCTACTATTGTTGAGGCACTATATGGGGCATTGAAATAGACAATCATTAACATTTTATTGTTCGTTTCTTTATTATTTAGAATTATATATATTATGTACAATTATATAAAAATTGTATAAAAATTGTAATATATGTATATGTAATATATGTATATATGTATATACATATATAAATAAATATATATACTGAACCACATAATGTGTATAACTTCTGTTAAATATGTAGTTTAATCTTTTGTACTCTATTTCTTCTTCTGAATTTACAGATACCAGGTTCATCTTCTAAAACAACAATTTTGCCAAGTTATTTCCATGGTTAAAAACCAACACTGGCTCTTTATTACCTGAGGGCTAAAGTTAAAACTACTCATTCTGTCATTCAAAGCTCTTGGTTCTAACTTATCTTTTAGGCCACATTTTCCACAAGAACCCTAACAAAACCTTCCATTGTAGTCAAACTATGTCATATGTGTTTTCCCCAAGATGTTTCTTGGTCATTCTCACTACCACCTCTTTGCCAAAGGCATTTACGCCTTCTAGAAATGTCTTCCCCATTGTCTTCCACCTCTCTTAACTCTATCTTTCCTTCAAGGAAGATCAGACATCATTCCTTCATACAAACATCTCTGATTCTTCCTACCCAAAGTGATGTTTCCCTGGTATGGACACTAATGCTTTACCACTTGCTCTGTATGATACTGGCTTATACTCTTGCCTTTTTCTTTCTGGAGATTGTGGGTCATAATGTAATGTGACAAATTTCACCAGCTCTATTTTAAAACTACCCTTACTATTTCATAGTCTGAGGAAGGCTCAGCTCTCCATCTAGATTACATTCCTCATATAGGAAAGGAACGTGGTCTTCTACATTTTTGCCTTCATACATCACCAAGCAGAGTACCTGGCACAGAGCAGGCTATCAGTAAATAATTTTTCTGTATTTAGTGTGACAGCAGAGACAGTGGAAATGGTACTGGACTGAAAATCAAGAAGCTGGGTTCTAGTTTTGACTCTCTTGGCTGTGCCCTGTTGGCAAAGTGATATTTTTCTGGACCTGTTTCATCAACTGTATAATGAGAGACTTGATGATTTGATCTTTAAGCTCCATTTTAGCAGTAACAACATGTGATTGGTTTGGGAATAAAAGTCTTATTTCTCCCTCCAGCTCAACAAATGCTGGAGTCAGTAGAATTTTGTATAGCTCCTTGAAACTATAAGGGATTTTTATTTTTTTTTGCTTGAGGAAGATTGTCCCTGACTAACATGTGTGCCAATTTTCCTCTACTTTGTATGTGGGACACCACCACAGCATGGCCTGATGAGCAGTGTGTAGGTCCGCGCCTGGGATCTGAATCCTTGAACCCTGGGCTGCCGAAGCAGAAAGTGCAAACTTAACCACTACACCACTGGTCTAGCCCCCAATTTTATTTTTTGTGTATGTTTGTAATTTTTTTTTAATTGAGGTCATAATAGTTTATAACATTGTGAAATTTCAGTTGCACGTTGTTATTTGTCCGTCACCATATATATACATGTCCCTTTACCCCTTATGCCCACCCCTGAACCCCCTTCCCCTCTGGCAACCACAAGTCTGATCTCTTTGTCTATGTATTTGTTTATCTTCCACATATGAGTGAAATCATATAGTGTTTGTCTTTCTCTGTCTGGCTTATCTCGCTTAACATAATACCCTCAAGTTCCATCCATGTTGTTGCAAATGGGATGATTTTGTCTTTTTTTATGCCTGAGTAGTATTCCATTATGTGTGTGTATGTGTATATATATATATATACACACATATATACATGTATATATATATATATATATATATATATATATTCTTTATCCATTCATCTGTTGATGGGCACTTGGGTTGCTTCCACATCTTGGCAATTGTGAATAATTATATAATGAACATAAGGGTGCATAAGTCTCTTTGAATTGTTGATTTCAAGTTGTTTGGATAAATACCCAGTAGTGGAATAGCTGAGTTGTATAGTATTTCTATTTTTAATTTTTTGAGAAACCTCCATACTGTGAAAAACATATATATGTTTTTCATAGTGTCTGTACAAGTTTGCATTACCACCAGCAGTGTATGAGGGTACCATTTTCTCCACATCCTCTCTAACATTTGTTATTTTTTATCTTGGTGATTATAACCATTCTAATGGGTGTAAGGCAATATCTCAAGGTAGTTTGATTTGCATTTCCCTGATGATTAGTGATGTTGAACATCTTTTCATGTGCCTACTGGCCATCTGTATATCTTTTTTGGAAAAATGTCTGTTCATAGCCTCTATCCATTTTTTAGCTGGGTGGTTTTTTTTTTGTTGTTGAGTTGTACGAGTTCTTTATATATTTTGGTGACTAACCCCTTGTTAGATACATGACTTGCAAATATTTTCTCCCAGTTGGTGGGTTGTCTTTTTGTTATATTCCTGGTTTCCTTTGCCTTGCAGAGCTCTTTAGTCTGATGAAGTCCATTTGTTTATTTTTCCTTTTAGTTCCCTTGCCTGAGTAGACACAGTATTCGAAAACATCCTTCTAAGACCAACGTCAGAGTGCACTGCTTATGTTTTCTTCTAGGAGTTTTATGGTTTCACATCTTACCTTCAAGTCCTTAATCTAACTTGAGTTAATTTTTGTGTATGGTGAAAGATAATTGTCTACTTTCATTCATTTGCATATGGCTGTCCAATTTTCCCAACACCATTTATTGAAGAGACTTTCCTTTCTCCATTGTGTGTTCTTGACTCTTTTGTTGAAGATTAGCTGTCCGTAGATGTGTGATTTTATTTCTGGGCTTTCACTTCTGTTCCATTGATCCGTGTGTCTGTTTTTTGTACCAGCATCATGCTTTTTTGATTGCTATAGCTTTGTAGTGTGTTTTGAAGTCAGGGATTGTGATGTCTCCAGCTTTGTTCTTTTTTATCAGGATTGCTTTAGTTATTTGGAGTCTTTTCTTGCCCCATAAGAATTTTAGGATTCTTTGTTCTATTCTTGTGAAGAATATTCATTGGGATTCTGATTGGAATTGCATTGAATCTGTAGATTGCTTTAAGTAGTATGGACATTTTAACTATGTTTATTCTTTCAATCTTTGTGCATGGAATGTCTTTCCACTTTTTATATCGTTATCAATTTTTTTCAGTAATGTCCTACAGTTTTCATTGTGTAGGTCTTTCATCTCCTTTGTTAAATTTCTTCCTAGATACTTTATTCTTTTTGTTGCACTTGTAAATGGGATTGTATTCTTGAGTTCTCTTTCTGTTAGTTCCTTATTAAAGTTTAGAAATGCAACTGAATTTTATAAGTTGATTTTGTATTCTGAAACTCGACTGTAGTTGTTGATTATTTCTAGCAGTTCTCTGATGGATTCTTTAGGGTTTTCTATATATAAATTTATGTCATCCGCAAACAGTGAGAGTTTCACTTCTTCCTTGCCAGTTCGGATTCCTTTTATTTCTTTTTCTTGCCTAATTGCTCTGGTCAAAACCCTCAGCATTATGTTGAAAAAGAGTGGCAAGAGTGAGCACCCTTATCTTGTTCCTGTTCTCAGAGGGATGGTTTTCAGTTTTTCCCTGTTGAGTAAGATGTTACCTGTGGGTTTGTCGTATATGGCCTTTATGATTTTGAGGTACTTTCCTTCTATGCCCATTTTATTGAGAGTTTTTTTTTTTTTTATCATAAACGGATGTTGAATCTTGTCAAATGCTTTCTTAGCATCTATTGAGATGATCATGTATTTTTTATTCCTCATTTTGTTAACGTGTTTCTCATTGATTAATTTTTGGATAGTGAACCTTCCCTGTGTCCCTAATATATGTCCCACTTGATCATGGTGTATGATCCTTTTGCTGCATTGCTATGTTCATATATATATTGTCAATATTTTGTTGAGGATCTTTGCATCTAAGTTCACCAGTGATATTGGCCTGTAGTTTTCCTTCTTTGTGTTGTCCTTGTCTGGCTTCAGGATTAGGGTGATGTAGGCATCATAAAATATGTTATGAAGTATTCCATCTTCTTCAAGATTTTGAAATCATTTGAGAAGGATAGGTACTAAATCTTCTTTGAATGTTTGGTAGAATTCTCCAGAGAGGCCATCTGGTCCTGGTTAGGGAAGTTCTCAGCTATTATTTCTTCGAACAAGCTCTCTGCTCCTTTCTCCCACTCTTCTCCTTCTGGGATACCTGTAATCCTTATGTTGTATTTCCTAATTGAGTCAGATATTTCTCAGATAATTTCTTCTTTTCTTTTTAGTCTTAGTTCTCTCTCCTCCTCCATCTGAAACATTTCTATATTCCTATCATCTAGACTGCTAATTCTAGCCTCCATAATATCAGCTCTGTTATTTAAGGACTCCAGATTTTTCTTTATTTCATCAATTGTGTTTTTCATCTCCAATATTTCTGATTAGTTTTCTTTTTGTAGTTTCAGTCTCTTTTGGGAAGAATTCCCTTTGTTCATTAATTTTCTTCCTGATTAAACTGAACTGTATTTCTGAGTTCTCTTGTACCTTGTTGAGTTGTTTTATGGTAGCTATTTTGGATTCTCTGTCATTTAGATTGTAGATTTCTGTGCCTTTGGGATTGATATCTGTGTGTTTGTCTTTTTCCTTCTGGTCTGGACAATTAATATATTTTTTATACTATTTGATGGAGTAGATATGGTGATAGTATTTGATTGCAGGTTCCACCTGATGCCATGGGTGGGGGGCAGAAGCTTTGTATTCTGAGCCCACTGCAATACCTGTCAGCTGTGCCTGCCTGAGCCTGGGCCACTCTTTGGGACTGCAGCAGCCCTGTGGGCTCTCCCACTGAATGGGAAAGCAAGCATGTGGGGGTTCAGGGCTGCCGTCACCTGTTCCTGCAGTTGTGCTGAGGTGTGACCCCACCCTCGGGGGTGCAGCAGTGCTATGAGTGCTCTGGCCAGGAGAGCAGTTGCACATGTGTACTGGGCTCCCTGAGGGCCAGACAATGCTCACCTATCTTCACCACCTCCCTGGGGGGTAGTCCATCCACCTTCAGATGTATAGCTGTGCATATTTCTCAGGTGTTCTGATGTGTTGCATCACATGCTCCACTGATCAATGAATGTCCATTTAGTTGTAGTTTGAAGGGGGAGAGACAAAGGGAACAGCTCACGCCACCATGTTGCTGACGTCTGACTGCTGTAAGGGATTGATTTTTCTCATGTCACAAGAGAAATGGGCTAGACATTCCAGGGCTGGTTCAGATACTTTTTCTCTTTTTGCTCTACTATTTTTAGCATTTTATTTTTTTCTTCTCAGTCTCAAGATGGCTGCTGCACCTCCAAGCCACTCATTCATGCTCTCTAGTCAGGAAGAAGGGGAAAGGGTGAAGGGCAAAATGTGTGTCAACTGAGTATGTCCCCTTTTATCAGAAAAAGAATAGTTTTCCTAGATTCCCCAATTGTAAGACTTCTAACCTCTTCTCCCAACCAACTGTATGGCATGTAGTTACCCCTGGTTGAAGGAGAGTCAAGGAAATGAAGTTTTTAGCTAGGCATGGCCATCTCAGTAAAGTTAATTTCAATCTCTCTCTCTCTCAATAAGGGAGAAATGGAGAATAAATTAATTAGGTATTTTATATTCCATAAATATCTGTATCTTTACATTTCCTTAATTAATTACTGTAATGAAACATAAAGTTTCATTACATATGAGCCAATAAAACATTCTGAGGTGAGGAGTTAAAGGACTTTATACAGTTTGGTTTGGGGATGTACTAAAATGAGTGTCTCTTGATCTGTGGATTTCCTTGTCCAGAAGGCTCTATTATATTTTTAAATTGTAACTTAATTGATATATAATTTAAATACAGCAACTCATATTTATTTAATGATGAGTTTGATGAATTTTGATCATTTGATGAGTTTTGACAAGTGTATGTACGCATGAAATTACTACCAAAATCAAGACATCAAACATTTCCATCATTCCCCCAAAATTCCTTCTGCCCTTTTGCAACCCATCCCTTTTCCCACCCCTGCCTCAGACAACTACTGATCTGCTTCCTTTCACTATGTATTCATTTGCATTTCTAGATTTTTGTATAAATGAAGCCATTCAGGATCTACTCTTTTGTGTCTGGCTCCTTTTCCTCAGCATAATGATCTTGAGATTCATCCATATTATTGTGTGTATCAATAGTTCATTCCTTTTTATGGCTGAATAATGTTCCATTGTATGGTTATACCACACTTTTTTTTTTCATTCACTTGTTTATAGACTTTTATTGTTTCTAATTTTTGGCTATTATAAATAATGCTGCTATGAACATTCATGTGCAAGTCTTTGGCTATATATTTTCATATTTGTTTGGTTAAATACGTAGGAATGGGACATATGAATTATTTGGTAGTGTAAGTCTGGCTTTTAAGAATTGTCTAAATTGTTTCCAAAGTGCTTGTGTCATTTTACATTCCCGTTAGCAGTTTGTAGAATTTGAGTTGCTCCACATTCTTGTTAACACTTTATATGGTCAGTCTTCAATTTAGCTACTTTGATGGGAATGGAGCCATTTGATTTTGAGTATTCATTTTGATCTGGTCTTGTCACTTACATTTATTTCTAGTGATGTACTTCTATGATATTTAAGTTGATTATCTTAGATTTTTGAAGTATACAAATCATATTATCTGAAAATAATTTTATTTCCTCCTTTTCAATTATAGAACTCATTTTTTTAATTTTACATCTTAATGCAGTGTTAAAACTTCTGAATTTATATGAAATAATATTAGAGATAATTAATGCTCATCATTTACTCATATGATATAATATTTATCTTATTGCCAATCTAATGGCAATTACATTGTGATTCAGCATTTGGAATAGGTGCTTTTCATCACATTAAACAATAAGCTTTTGAAAATTGTTGACAATTTTTTTTTTAAATTTAGCTGAATGATGAATTTTTAAAAATATCATTTTGGCAACTAGTGACATGATTTTAGCCCAATTTGATTCTAATCCCTTAGATGCACTCATTTTTGAGTACATATTATTGCAAATTTTCATTTGTTAGTATTTCATTTGTAATTTTGTCATAAGTATTCATAAATGATATTGATCTTTATTTGCCAGGTTTTCATACCAGCATTGTACTATCTTTACAGAAATCAATATGGAATCTTTCCAACTTCATGCCTGCTCTGAAATAATTTTTACAACATTGATATATTGTTCCTTGAATATTTGGAAGAACTCATTATAGGAACTTACGTATGCTTGTGGAAGAAAATCTCTAACAACCTTTCTGAATGTATTTCATAGTTATTAATCTATCAAAGTTCCTGCTTCACGAGTCTTTATTGGCTTTAACCACTTTCTGTTGCCTCTGACAGACACATAAAGTCATTCATTTCATTGCATAGTTAATTTCATTAGTTCAGGGTGTTATTTACATGATTAACCATTTCAAAAATATCCCTGTATTCCCTGTGTTGATGGTTTGGCTCATTTCTCTTTCCTAGTTTTCTGTATTTGCCTTTCTTTCCTTGGATTATATTATATTATTTGTTGTTTATTAGATGTTCTTAGTTTTGTCAAAAATACTATTGGATGTGTTTGTTCATTTAATATTTTTTCTATTTTTAAAAAATTAATTGGGATCACATCAAGATGGCAGGATAGGTGCACTCTGAACTCACCTCCTCCCATGAACACACCAGCTTACAACTATTCTTGGAAAAATTATCCCAGAGAGAAAACTGAAAACTGGGTAAAAAGAATCACCACAACAATAGATAGTCCTGACTGAGGCAGAAATGACTTCTGGAGAGAAAAAAGCCACCTTTGTGAGAGGTGGAGCTTAACAGCCAAGTCAGCAGCCACCCTAATGTATGTAGCCTTCCCTGGAGAAGTGGGGGCCTTAGTGGGGGCATGCTACCACTATAAGCATCCTTCAGACTCAGCACAACTGAGATGAATGTCATAATATCTGGCTTTTCTGGCTATTAGCTACAACTGGGAACACCCCCAGAAAAGCTATCAGATGTAAGCCAAAAAACCCCAGCTCTTAAAGGGCCACTGCACAAATTCACCTGTCCCAGAGAGCAACCTAAAATCACCAGAAAGAAAGGTACACAGTCCTTTGGTGGAGACTCATCTGGTGGGCTCTGGGTGCATCTTGGTGAGAGGTGAGACCTCTCCGGAGACTGAGACATTGGCAGCAGCCATTGTTGTGACCTAGTACAGGCATACTGACATAGATGCTGGCAGACACCATTGAAATTCTTTCCCTCGCCTGTTAGCCCAGGGCTCTGCCACACACACTTGAGCACATATTTAATCCGGTTCAGCCAGGGTAGGCAGCCCACCCTAGGGACTGGCTTCACCCAACAGCAAGCCCTCAGGCTACTTGTTGGCTTGCATAGACTGGGTGCCTCAATCATCTCCAGTCAGGGAGTGTGTCTGCCTCTGTGGGGCAGAGCCTGTGTGAGGAGCAGGTGAACTGTGGGGGGCACTAGTGGAGAGTGTGGGGGCATCAGCAGTGGGGTGACTGGGTATACTCCAGGGGTCAAGAAGTGTGCACAGGCCAGGACTGTATTGACAGTGTGTGTGGACCTGTGAGGGGTGGGGCTTATCAGTGGCAGAAGACTTGTGCTTCACAAACAGCCACAAAGGGGAGCAGCCTTGCCTTAAAAGCCTGAAACAATTGGTGTTCCAGTGCCTGGGGCCAGCCCCACTCAGCTACAATCCTGCGAGAGCTGACAACAGCCTTGCAGGCCTGAGGCCTACAGCAATTGTAACCAGCCACACTGGTTGCCTACTCACTTAACAGAAAAACTGCATCAGGAGTATACTATTAGACCTTGCAGCCAACAGTGCCAGGGTTCCCCAAACCCGATTTACATTCAGCCAGCCAAGGAGGGAAAGCCTAGACTCCTTGGGTACCTGCAGTACAAGCAACCCTGCCACAGCAGAAGGACACACATAGCCCACACAGGAGTCACTCCTGGAACATTTGGACTGATGACAAGAAGGAAGTACACTGCTGGGCCTCAAAGGCATCTCTTCCATAGGTCTGCTTCCCCAAGATCAGAAGATTAAGCTGACTCAGCTAATACATAGATATAAGCACAGAGAAAGAGGCATGATGAGGAGGCAAAGGAATATGTTCCAAGCAAGGGAATAGGACAAAACCCCAGGAAAAGAACTAAATGAAACAGAAATAAGCAATCTACCTGACAAAGAGTACAAACAAAAACTCATAAGGATGCTCACTTGTCTTTAGAGAAGACTGGATAACACAGTGAGAATGTCAACAAAGAACTGGAAAATATAAAAAAGAACTAATCAGAAATGAAGAATACAATATTGGAAATGAAAAATTCACTAGAGGGACTCAATAGCAGAGTA
Source organism: Equus quagga (assembly GCF_021613505.1). Classification (NCBI taxonomy): domain Eukaryota; kingdom Metazoa; phylum Chordata; class Mammalia; order Perissodactyla; family Equidae; genus Equus; species Equus quagga. The sequence continues at coordinate 138,204,877 of NC_060269.1, forward strand.
GATGATACAGAAGAATGGATCAGTGACCTGGATGAAAGATTAGAGGAAATCACCCGAGCTGAACAGATAAAAAAGAATTAAAAAGAACGAGAACAGTCTAAGGGAACTCTGGGATAATATCAAGCGCACTAACATTTGTATTATAGGTTTCCCAGAAGGAGAAAAGAGAGACAAACGAGCAGAGAATTTATTTGAAGAGATAATAGCTGAAAACTTTCCTAACCTAAGAAGGAAACAGACATCCAAGTACAGGAAGCACAGAGAGCACCAAACAAGATAAACCCAAAGAGGCCCACACCAAGACATGCTATATTTAAAGTGTCCAAAATTAAAGATAAAGAGAAACTCCTAAAAGCTGCAAGAGAAAAGCAACAAGTGATATACAAAGGCAAGCCCATAAGGCTATCAGCAGACTTCTTAGCCAAAACCCTACAGGCTAGAAAAGAGTGGCATGATATATTTAAAGTGCTGAACTGAAAAAACCTACAGCCAAGAATACTTTATCCAGCAAGGTTATCATTCATAATGGGAGGAGAGATAAAGAGTCTACCAGACGAGAAAAAATTAAAGGAGCTTTTCACTAAGAAACCAGTTCTGCAAGAAATGCTGAAGGAACTTATTTAAATGGGAAAGAGAAGACCACAAATAGGAATAAGAAGATTATATAAAAAAAAAAAACAGGCAATAAGATCACTGGTGAAGGCAAAAATACAGTAAAGGTAGCAGATCAACCACCTATGAAGACAATATGAAGGTTAAAAGACAAAAGTACTAAAATTGCCTATTTCAATGATAAGAGGCTACTGGATAGACACACACAAAACTAGACATTAGATAAGATGTTGAAAACATAAAATGTGGGAGGAGGGGAGTGAAAAAGTAGAGCTTTTAGAAAGAGTCAAACTAAAGAGATTATCAACTCCATATAGATTCCTACATGCGTAGAATATTATATATGAACCTCCTGGTAATCACAAACCAGAAAGCTATTAATAAATGAACAAATAAGTAAGAGAAAGGAAATCAAACATATTACTAAAGAAAGCCATCAAACCACAAGAGAAGAGAGCAAGACAAGAAGAAAGGAACAGAGAAGAACTACTAAAACATCCAGAAAAAAAGTAACAAAATGGCAATACTACTACTCAGGTGTAAGAAATTATACAATCCGGCCATTTGTTACAACATGAATGGACCTTGAGTGTATTATGTTAAGTGAAATAAGTCAGAGGGAGAAAGTCAAGTACCATATGACCTCACTCATAAGTAGAAGATAAAAATGACGACAAACAAACCTATAACAAGAGACTGGCTTAGTGGTTACCAGAGGGGAAGGGGGGATGGAAGAGGGGCGAAAGGGATGATGAAGATCATGTGTGTGGTGGTGGATTTTAATTAGTCTTTATGTGTTGAACATGATGTAATCTACCCAGAATTTGAAATATATTACAATGTACATCTGAAAGTTTATGTTATAATCCAGTGTTAGTGCGATAAAGAAATAAATTTAAATTAAAAGCAATTAATTTGTTTTACCTTCCCTTTCTATGCCTAACTGCAAGTAGCATCTCTTCTAGTCCAGCGTCTCCCTTTTCTTATCTCCACTCATGCGCATTGGTGATGAAGTGAAGGGGCTGTTAGGAGAATGGAGCTCAGAGGAGATGCCATGCCAATCTTTCCCGTCTTGTCCTTCCTAGTTTCTGAAGCTTGATTCGTGTGTTTTCTGTGGTAAATTCCATTTCCTAGTATTTTACTTCCACCTGGCATTCACTCATTCTTTCAACAGGTATTTTCTTAAAGCATTTTTTAAGCTATAGGCACTGCAGCACTAGAAATTGAGGCTTAAAAAAAAAAAAAAGATAAATTCCCCACCTTCACAAAATTTATGACCCAGTAAGGAAGAAACCTAATCAACAAGTGGTAGTAATAAAGAGTGCTGAGGGGTTACACTGGGAAAGTACAGGGTGCTATGGGAGCAAACCAGGAGAATGTCAGCTGGAGCATTTTCTTCCTGATTTTTGTTCTAATCATTTGTTTCCCATAATGGCCAGGAAGAAGCCACCCACTGGCTGTTATGAGGCACTCTGAGACTGTGCAAGATTAAGTCATGTTTCTCATCCTCAGATTATTTTAATTTACGCCACTTGGTGTGGGAGAAAGAGCTGAGTCAATAATATCAATAAATCAGTAATTTTTGTGCTCTAGGTCTAGATTGCAAACAAATCCTTGAAGAGAATTAAAAATAAATGTGACAGTCGTATGATTACAATTTCAGGGAGATTAACTAAAAAATTGGAATAAAAAATCATTAAAAATGAATACGTAGCCACTGGAGTTGTGTTCAAACCTACTTCATGAAAGACTGCTAGTCTTCAAATGGATAAAACTGGGTTGACTGTGTGGGTGGGTTGAAGAGGAAAGCAGAGAACAACACACCCTCTTTCTACCCAGCATCGCCGCGGCTATGGAGATGTCAAGACGCTTAGCATTTCTCAGGAAGGAGGAATGCAACACCTGCTGCTAAAGGTAGGAGCAGCATTCCTGGGTGGAGTGACCAATCTGTCGCGAAGTGGAACATCTCATATGTGGTGGCTGCATCGAAAAACTAATGAAATAATTTCCAACAGGAAAATCTGTTTACAGGACTGAATATTTAGTATTGTTAGGATTTGCAATGAGAGCAAACACCATCCTTTTTTTCTACATTCTGAGCAAATAGAGAAATCGATATGGTAGCCAGGTGAAATGTAACATATAATATTTCTTCGTTGTTGATAAAGCGTAATTGGAGAAGTCAACTTAAGTGAGGCGTCCTACAACCTCCTCCAGCTCTAGACTTCGAGGCTCCATGGGAGATGGATGAACATGTAGAGCAGCTCCTGACTTAGCCCACGGTGTTAGACCATGCTGCCTCGGCCCTGATGAACCTGACAGCCAAGGGTTAGCGATCACTTCTCAACAATTATGTTTAAGTACATGAATCCTGCCCCATGGAGAAACATGAAAGAATGAATACCAGGCTCTTACTATCCCAGCAATCGGATGAATCCTTCCTCCCGCCATGGGAGGGTGCAGGCGTGCACATAGGAACGGCAGGAGCTGCTTCCCTCATTACTTCTCTAAGAAGATGGAGGTTGGGGGAGATTTCTGATTGAATGAGTTGCAGCAGGAAAGGGAGAGACTGATTCTCTTCAAGAGTGTGTAAAAAAGTATAAACGTGTAGTATAACATAATTTCTGAAAAAAATACTGGAATGCAAAGTCATCAACATTTTGAAATAGATATCTCAGTTGAATAAGATTATGAGTGACTTTTATTTCTATATTTTCTAATTGTTCTTCAGTGATCATGTGTTTCTTTAATAATTGAGAGAAAGGCAATGCCATTTATTTTTAAACGCATTCATAGTGATGGATTGCATTTTGAGTTTTCCCATAATAAAGTGCTTCCTGAAAGCGAGTAGAACATTTTGAATTCTGAAAGGACAAGGATGTATAGTCAACAACAAATCACTGGATAGACAGTTATTTGACACCTACCACTTACCAGACATTATTTCATGTGCTGCAGATACCCTACTGAACAAGGCAAAGTTCCATTCTTCTAAGAGCTTTTATTCTAGTAGAGGGATGAACAACAAAAATAGGAATAAACAAACAAAAATGTAATTCTGGGTACTGATCATTGTTAAGTTGAAAATAAAGTAGGATTAGATGAATATCTGGAGGGGTGTTATTCCATGTAGAAAAAACTGAAAATATAAAGAGCTGACAGTTGAGACTGTAAAACCAAATGACAGTAGGAGAAAGACAACATAGGCCGTGAGGCAATATGGAGCAGTGGGGACTATGATGATCTGGAGCATGCACGGCCCATCTGAAGGAGCTGAGTAGCAGAAATTGGAGCCTAGTGTTGCTGGATATTTTGATTTTTTTCCGTGAGAAACTGGGAACCCATATTGTTGAGAGAGGTCTCCCAATTTTTAAATGCTTGCAACCAATTTACAGTTTTTGGGGCCAACAACAAACAAAAGCACACAAAAATTTGTGTGAATTAAATCAGTGGGCCTCCAATTTTTAAATCATAAATCGTAAATGAGTTTAAGGGACCTTAGAGATCATAAAGTTCAGTGTAAGTGGTAAATATTTGAGAAAGTTGAGGCCGAGAGAGATTACATGATTTAAGGATTGATCCACAGCTGAGAAAGTTGTTTAGGTGGGATTCCAATGTGTTGTTCAGAGCTCCTGTTACATGGGAGTGTCTGATATGTGTCTTGTTTTCTCTGATTCACGCCATGGATTACATTCCCACATACCCGGTACTGTCTTGATTTATTTTATTTTCTTTCCATATACAGATATCTGAAGGGGCAAACGAAATGAGCACATCTCAGTTATGTTTAATAATCAGAACCATTACTGGCATAATGGATTGGATATTTGATGTTGGGACAGCATTTGAAAAAGCCTAGAACAAAATGTGTAGGTGTGAGAGTATGACATCACCTAAATAGTAATTGAGTCCTTGTAAAAATGAGTCAAAAACAAGAAAGTCTAGCACTTTGATGTTGGAGACTTTCACTAACAGGTATGCTGCAAGGTGATATCAGACGGGGCTCAGAGTGGCTGGTAGAGAGATTCTGTAAAAGATACAGTCTCATTTTTCCTCTGCACTGGCTTCGTGAATGGTCTTGTTCCCATCCTCAGAGATGGCTTTTTATTACAGTGTCTGATGGCAGAGGAAGGAAACATAACAGATGGTGAAACAGCGGAGAATCAAGAAAGACAGAGGGGCCGGTCTGGTGGCATAGCGGCTAAGTTCGTGCTCTCTGCTTCAGCGCCCTGGGGTTCGCTGGTTTGGATCCTGGGTGCAGACCTATGCACCGCTCATCAAGCCATGCTGTGCCAGGTGTCCCAGAGATAAAATAGAGGAAGATGGGCATGGATGTTAGCTCAGGGCTAATTTTCCTCAAAAAAAGAAAAAAGAGAGAGAGAGAGCTCAGTCTAGGCAGAAAGCACTCTGAACTTTTTTGTGATCATTTTCCAGTTGTGTTTATTAATCCGTGAGGTGAATTTTGGTTTCCTAGTAAATTCCAGGTCTGTCTTATTTTTTGCTGCATCTCCACGTATCAAATGAGTGAAAGAATGAAAACACAAACAGAGAACAGTACTTAACTTGAATGGAAAAAACCTGTCTTAAAAATAGTTTAGCATTTGACTACCCTGCAGGGAGGTGAGTATTTAGTGGTGAGCGGGAAACAGAGTTATCAGCAGAATGGGAGTGGAGAGTTTCTTTGGGACATCAATGGGATCCATTTTGGATTCAGGAGATCGATCCTGTTAAAGAAAGTCAAGAGGCAGTGAGGCAAATAACTGAGGAGACCTGGATACTAGTGCTGGCTCTGTGGAGGCCTGATGTTGGTTTGGTTCTTGAATATTCTGTATCTGTTCTTTCATCTATCAAATAGAGCCAATGACAATATAAAATGTGATCCCAGACTGAAAGCTTTAAAGATAAAAAGTGTGAAACAAACGCTTAGTTACTGAAGAATCTCAATTAATATAAAGAACGTTAGATGGGATGGTTCTTAGAAGTCAGTTCTTTCAATCAACAACCTAAATTTATTTGGTTAGAATTTGCTGCTGGTACAACTCAGAACTGTCACCTATGTTAAATGAGGCAATTTGCGTGAAAGCACTTCCATAAGTACACTGCCACACATATATATATATTGTGTGTGTGTTTATATATATATGTACATGTATATCTATACATATATATATGAGACTGAATCTGTGCTAGTTTAATGAAGTGAAAAAAAAGGCTGACTGGGTGCTCCATGCAGGGCCTCCCAATTGAGTCTTACCTTGGTGGAATTACCTTAGGTCAGTATGATCTTCCTCCCTTCCTCCCTTCCTCCCATCCTCCCAGCCCTGATGGTCTAGTGGTTAAGATCTGGTCCTCTCACTGAGGCAGCCTGGGTTTCATTCCCCATCAAGGAAACATACCATCCATCTGTCAGTTATATTGTGGCAGCTGCATGTTACTGTGATGGTGAAATCTATGCCACTGATATTTCAAATACCAGAAGGGTCACCCATGATGAACAGATTTCAGCAGAGCTTTAAGACTAAGACAAGCTAGGAAGAAGGATCTGGCCACCCACTTCTGAAAAAATTGGCCATGAAAATCCTATGAATAGCAGCAGAGCATTGTCTTATATAACGCTGGAAGGTGAGAGGATGGCGCAAAAAGATTGGACGGAGTTCTGGCCTGCTGTGCACAGGGGAGCTAGGAATTGGAATTGCCTGGACGGCACTAACAACAACAGATCTATGTATTTATGTATCCATGTATCTATCATCTATCTACCTATCTATCTATCTATCTATCATATATCTAAAATGGACTAAGATCTAGGAGACTAACATATCAACTGTCAAGAGACTGATGTAAAACCAGTTTGGCATTCACTGTTGGTTAGCTGACTCAACTGTCTTCTCGCTATCCACTCTTCCAGTAAGATAGCCATTGTCACAGTTCTGGCTAATAGATGTAAGCAGAAGCCTGTAGCACAGGTTTTCCAGGAAGGTTATGCTTTCTTGATTAAAAGGGATAGATTCAACTGTCACTCTTATTTTCTTTCATCCCTTATCTTTCTTCCTTATTTCTGCTTGAAATGAAGATATGGTGCTTGAAGGTATAGCAGCTATCTTGTGACCATGAGGTAGCTCATCTGAAAACAAAAGCCAAAAAAAATTTAAAAAGAGCCTGGGTTCTTTAAGGTGATGACTCTCAAACTCTGTGTGGTTAAGATCATTTAAAAAAGTATTTCTAGTCTGTGCAGACTGATTAAAATACAATAAAATGAATAAATAGAAAAGAGAAATGAAAAAGACATACAAAATACAAGTCCAAATATTTTATCATTAGATTCAACAGAAATCAAATAATTCTGTCTAATTGTTATCCAAGTTTCTAAATGCTTATCCCATCTGTATTCATTTGCTAAGGCTGCCATAACAAAATACCACAGACTGGGGGCTTAAACAACAGAAATTTGTTTTCCCACAGTTCTGGAGGCTGGAAGTCCAAGATCAAGGTGTTGGAAAATTAGATTTCTCCTGAGGCCTCTCTCCTTGGCTTGCAGATGGCCACCTCCTCGATGTGTCCTCCCATGACCTTTTCTCTGTGTGCATAAATCTCTGGAATCTCTTTCTCTTCTTATAAAGACCATAGTCATATTGGATTAGTAGCCCACCCTTATGACCTCATTTAAACTAATCACCTCTTCAAAGGCTCTGCCTCCGAATACGGTTACATTGGGGGATTAGGGCTTCAATATATGCATATTAGGGCGACATAAGTTGGTCCCTAACATCATCACATCTACTAACAACTGGTTCATGAAATGACACCAGCAGCCCTTTGGCCACACTTTGAGATCAACTGCTCTAAGACACAAGCGGCTATTGGACAAGTCCTGGACTGCTGTTCCTACAGAGTTGTTGGTGAGTGAGAAAACACGAACGTGCCCCCATTTGTTGAAGCCGCTGTGCAGCAGGTTTCTCTTACTTGCAACTGAAAGATTCCAAGTGGATATAACCACAAAGCACATTTTTAAAATTTACATTAGGAAACATAACTGACTTGAGAACCAAGCCAGTCCCATCGATTGGAGAATATGCCCATTGTTTGATTACTTTGCATCCCTGGCCTCCATTTTTCCTTTTTCTGATAACAGACCTTCATTTTACTTTGGGAACTCTTCTCACACATTGCGTGCAATTCTCATAGGATTGTCAATCAAAGTGCTCTGCCCTCCTCTGGACAAAGGACTCAAACAAGTGCAGACCTCTTCTCTTTCCTTGAGTAACTGGTGACCTTTGACTTGCCAAGAAAGAATGCTGCTAATAGAGTTGGTTAATTCAGAAGATGAGACGAGGACTATAAAGTTTGGCGAACAGGTAATCACAAGAAGAAAAGTACCTGAAGCAGCAGCTCAAACATTGCAGCTTCTGAGAAGCCTGTCTAGCTGATTCCGACACTTGAGGTGCTTTGTCCTCTGTGTTTCTACAGTACTTTGTACACACTTTCCCCAGAGTGATTATTGTATCATACGGCAAATGGATGTTTGCATCTCTCCTGCCCAGTTAGTCAGCATACTGTGTAAGGAAGAGAGCAAGGTCTTTTAATCTTCGTATTTCTGGTACCTACTGCAGTAGAGATGCAGAATAAGCACTTAATAAATAATTGCTGAATGAATGAACTGGATATTTCAATTAATTGATTTATTGATAAATCCAGTCAAGAAAAATGATTCAGCAACCACTAGGCACTATGGAGGCAGTGGTAGGGATATGAAGATGGATAAGATATAAGACCGACTCAAGAACTTTGTGATCCAGGGGATGGAGAGGTGCCATAGGAGAGCAGACTCTGGAACAGAGATTATGATGATGCCACAGGGCTAGGCAAGTGGAAACAATATTTATTCATTTGTTCTTGCCACAAGTGTCATCTATGAGTCAGGAATCACGAGCAAATATTCACTAGCTATGTGAAGGTAACAGACTTACAAAGCACCTCATGGAGAGGTCAGAGAAAGCTCCTTGGAGAAGGTAACACCTGAGCAGAACCTTAAAGAATGAGGAGATAATTTGAAATAGTTGCTGAGGGAGATAAGAGTTGTTTAAGGATACATAAAAATCCCATTGGGCATATTTGAGGTCACAGGTGATGTTCGAGACAGTACATTGTGGTAGCATCTTTGTGCATGATTGTGATTTTCTTCAGTGCTCAACTTCAGGGTCTTTGGAGCCAAGAAAGTGGATGGATTTTAATATTTATCCAGCAATAGGAATTTACTAGCTGGGTAATAATATAATAATTGCATTGAACGTGCCAATGAATCAATGGCTCAAATTATCAACCATAAGATGCAATCTTTGTAGGAAGGACAACCAGGAGGTGGCTGACTGAAGATGGAAGGGACTAATGGATGAGAGAGGCTCCATTGACACAAATTGCTGATGGAGCTACAGGTACACAGTGTATGTGTGTACTTTATATGCATCATCTTACACTATCCTTAAAACAATCCTAAAGGAGGTGATTGTATTATCTGCATTTTTTAGAAGAAAAAAAATTGAGGTAGGGAAGTCCAGTCACTTGCTTGAGATCACACACTCAGTAAGTGGTGGAGACCACATTAGGATCTGGGTCACCTGCCTCCACAGCCTAAATTTTAAACAGTGTTAAGTGGGAATTATATTAATTCCTAAAAATAGAAAAAATAAAAAGAATTTGTTTCTAAAACTTTAGTGGTATAGAATCAGTACGTATTCTCCCAGAAGTAAGGCTACATAAGCATTAGTAAATCCTTGCTTTTACAAATACTGCTTTTCTCAGTTCTTAGGTTGAAGTATTTGACATTACTGAAATTTCACCCCTTCTGAGCTACAGAAACATTAATATGATTCAACATAACACTACAATGTTATGGCTTTGTACTCTTGGGACTTATGGTGCAAATGGCATCCACTTGTATGAAGCACGTGATCATTATGCTTGTCCAGGTGGTACTTATAACTTTGCCCCCTCCCTTTGTTCAAATGCTTGCAGGAATTGTCTCCACTCTGAAGGTTATATGGCGTCACTTTTTAAGTTAAAAAAAATAAAAATCTTCATTTTGAGTTTCTTGAAAAAAACCCCCCTTCTTGAGTCAGGATTCTGTCTTATCCATCTTCATAACCAGAGCACTGCCCTTGTCGTGGATACTGGATGCTGTTTGTCCATTGAATTCTATTTGTATCTTTCTGAGGATCCATTCTCCTTTGGATGAAGACTTGGAGACACTTTAAGAACAACATAGTAGGCAGCCACTTCTAGTGTGTTCCTTTGAATGAGGACCTTTCTGTTCCTTAGGGAGCATCTTGTTTGCAGCTGAGAGGCCACCATGTAATTCATGAGTCCTTTCTCCTTCATTTCAGGTGCAATAAGAGGATTTAAGTGAGCTGAAAATTCTGGACAGCATGGTTCTTGTAATTTATATTTTATTTTGTGTTCTTATTAAGTGTCAGACTGTGGAGTTTTAAGGTTATGTGAAAGCAACATTAACTGAGTTTTGGGATACTCCTTTGAAATGATCTGAGCTAGTGTGATAAGTAAAAATGCAACAGAGGGAGAACGTTTCCCTGGAATGTATGTGAAAACATTTGACTTGGTGCAAACGTGTCTGGAAAATGAAACCGTCTACTCCCGTTAGTCCTTCATTTACAACTTACAAATATCACACAAGAAGATCTGTAGGTATTGGGAGGGGAATAAGTAGTATAGCAATAGGAAGCCATCAAATATTTGTGAAAATGACCACAGAAAAATCATGCTTATTCATTTTGCAAGAGAAGCTAATTTCACTTTGTCACTTGTTATAGTTCTGTCATCAAGAGGGAATGACCTAATTCTGTCTTCTTTCTCTTGTCAGCCCTCCTAGAGAGAGGTGGGAGAGAAGCACATTCACTGTGTTAATTAAACTTATTCTTTATCCGCTGAGAACTAAAAGAATACTTTTCTCTATTAATTTTGATTACATCATTGTTCATTATTGCTATTACTAAAATCCCAGGTGCATATGATTTTTGATAACAGAAACAAAAATATGCCCAAATTGATATTTAAATTAAAAACACAGTAATTTTCTTAATCCCTAAAATCTCTCTATTAGTCTGCAACAATTTGTGATAATGAGCATTGGGATCTGTGGCACTTTTTCTCTGAAGATACGATAGACTGTAAAACACTGTAAAAGTCGACCTTGTTTCTCTAAGGCAGGAGAACAACTCTTTGGGGTCCTTATCGTCTTTTTATACTGATGGGGTCAAATTATTTTCCCCCAGAAGCATTGTTATTGTTTACTTAAAAGTAGTGTTCTGAAGGCAGATGTCAGAACTAGTGAGGCGACCAAATCAATTAAAGCAAATAATTACTGGGACATTATTTTCTTGCATCTAAGGCAAAGAAATGTTGAAGTACTCTTCTTGAAAGAAGATTTTTCTTTCCACAGTTCGGAAGAAGGGACCATATAATCCAGGGAAGTGTTTAAGCTGATAGGGTTTTGACAGTTGGGGAAACAGGGGCTCAGTGAAGTTGCGGGAACACTCAAGTTCACCCAGCTGCTAAATGGAAAAGACTGAGATGAAATCCAGGCCTTTTGGCTCCCAATCCAGCTCTCTTTTTGGTGTGCTGTAACTGAGGTAGTTATTTATAAAGCACGTTCCTCTGCTATCTTCCTATTGCAGAGAGACCGCCAAAGAAGGGTCAGCTGTACCTTTAGAGTCACATTGTATGAGGATAAAAAGCAATGACTATTTTTTTCCCAAGTGAAAGATCTTCCAATGAATGCTTGTGATGACAGGGATTATGTGTCTGTCGTTGCTGTCAGGAGGCCTAATCCTCTGTGATCTTGTAGCAGTGACTGCACATTGAGCATTCTTACAGGATGTACTCCTCCCTCAGAGCCAGGACTCCCCTGGGGGAAGCAATGGTGCCAGCTTTAGCTGACTCCTTTTATTATATGTGCTTCTATTTGATGAGTTGGAAGGGTGATGTTGAAAGGTTTTCTTTATGATACAATTTCTGCTAATCAATTTCTATTTAGTTTTCCTCTCTTGTCAGCTTAATTTCCTTTGCAGATAAATCAGTAAATCAGTTAACGTATATTTATTAAATATGTACCAAGGGCATGGCCTCTGTCCGTGGATTTCACTGGAAGAAATATGACATAAACCCTACATTCAGTAAAATCATAACTCAGCAACTCTGAAAGTGTGTTAAGAAAGATACTAACCAAGTAGGTGCTTAACCAAGAGGTGCATAGGCAGATATATTTGTGAAAATCTGAATTAAATAAAGATAAATTGTATTCTTTATTAAAGGCTTTTCAGGACCTCGAGTATGCAAACATGGATTGTAATCCTTCTGGTGGGACGTATAAGGCAATAGTTTCCAAATGTGATGGGCCATTTGAAGCTACTTTTCATGAAATAACTCAAAAGACTAGTTTCCCTTTGAAGACACTTTGGGAAGTGTTCCATAATTTGAGGAGATGAATTCAATACAGCAAAACTTTACTGTGAACATCTTCCTCCATGTGGCTTAAATTCTATGTATTTTCTTGGTGAAAATTTCTTATGTCTGGAATAATCTAAGATGATCCAGGGGTGAGCATGTCCCTAGGCTACACAAAATTTCTCAAGAGGTACCTGAGAAAGTGGATAGTTTTAAGGGAATCAATTTCCAGATTCTCGATTTCCACAGGTAATTTCTATTTTTCCCACAAATTGATTGGGAGAGAATGAGCCTGGTTTTGAAGAATCCCACTTCCTTTTTACCACATGCTTCCTCTCACTTTACAAAAAATCCTGGTTCTCAACCATCTAGATTCTTTCCACAATGCATTGGCATGGAATGGAAATCTTACTCTATACCAAAACCAAGAGACAGGTGGAAAAGTTGGTGGCATTGTTGAAAAGGGAATGACTTTAATGCCCGGGTAAAATTTTTGTTTTGCAAGACGTTTTCAATTCAGTGATATTGCAGGAGTGTCTAATTGGCTAATTATCTGATAGGTCATTAAAAACAATTTTGAGGGGCTGGCCTGGTGGTGTAGTGGTTAAGTTCATGTGCTTTGCTTTGGTGGCCCAGGGTTGGTGGGTTTGGATCCCAGGCTTGAACCTACGCACTGCTTGTCAAGCCATGCTGTAGTGACGTCCCACATACAAAAAATAGAGGAGGATTGGCACAGATGTTAGCTCAGGGACAGTCTTCCTCAAGCAAAAAGAGGCAAATTGGCAACAGATGTTAGCTCAGGGCTAATCTTTCTCACCAAAAAAAAAAAAAAAGTAATAATAGTTTTGATGCGATTGCTATGTTATATTTTTGGCAAATACATGGAAAGAGATGGAGAATTAAATTATTTGCTACAATCAAACTCTTTCCATTCCAATTCCTTTATTTAGATAAACAAATTTTTCTTGAGCTCAAATGTATAGAAAACAAAAACTAGGAATAGAATTAGTACTGACCATGTCTTATCAATATAATGAAACTTATAGTAATGATAACGTGTAGTTTTCATCATTGGATGTATGAAGTATATGAGAGAAAAGCCCCAGCCCCATTCATATAATTTAGAGATTATTACCAATAATATTTTACTTCTTGTGTAAGTAATTATTTTACTTTTTTTAAAAAAAAATTGAGCCCTATAATATTTATAATTATAACAATACAGAAAACAAATTTAATACTTAAAGCATTATGGTTACTAGATGTTTAAAAACAATTTACCTTTCAATTTACACACATATTTTTGTTGCACTGAAGTATGATTCAGAGATCATTAAAGGCGCTCATGCACAAATGTCTTTTTTTAGGATAAAATTCTGTGGAAGTTTATGGAAATTAAAATTGGAATTGGACTTGGAAATATGAGTTTAAAAGGAGTAAAGAATGATGTGCAATTTTCAATTGGAAAATGTAATCATTCTTTATTAAATGACTGACTGTGATCCTCAACTTGCTGTTGTGTTTGGATTACTTTGGATAGATTTTACGGAGTAATTTGACAGATTAATTTTAAAAGCGCCACTGTTTTTAATTTGCCAGAAATTATACCTTTTGCAATTCGTTATAAACTGAAGATCAAATTTTAGATATCAACTTAAAGATGCAGAAGTTTTTCCTAAAATCTTGTTCATGGAGAAACTAGCAAGCAATGTTTAAGGACCACTCATTTAAGCCATAGTCCATGGTTACTAATGTGCCATCATAATCTTCTCATTTCCTCTATGCATGTGCAATTTTTCTCTGTGAATTTTAATTGTTCTGGAATTGTTTTGAATTGTGATCTGGGTTCTCCAGTCAATAATAAGGCCTTGCCTTTGGATACCTCCACACATAACCACTTCTCAGGGTATTCGTCCTTAAAGTGGTATGAGCATGTGCTCTCTGGGGCAAAGTGTTGATCTGTTTCATCTGCATGGTAAACATAAGTTGCCATCACCATCTTCCCTTGTCCCTGAAAAAGATGTGAAACGTGAAGAGCTGGGTTATGCAAGTGGCCTCAGGTTTTTAGAGAATTGAGGGTGAAGTAGAATGAGGTACTAAAGAGAGAACACCAAAGTTTGGAAACTAAGAGTCAAGGTCTGTGCAACCTTGGGCAAGTTATGCTGTTTCTTACAGCTTTAACATTTCATTAGTTTATCAGCAGGGTCCTTTTCAGCATTAAGATTATTTGTTTTTTAAATTTTATTTTGGTAAGAATACAACTGAGATCTAACTTCTTAAAATTTTAAAATTTTATTTTGTTTTTAAACTTCTCATTTTGAGATAATTTTAGACAAAAAGATGTTGCAAAATTAATACAATGAATTTTCATCTACCCTTCATCTAGCTTCCACAAAGTTAACATCTTACATAACAGAGTATATTTGTAAAAATCAGGAAATTAACCTTGATACAATACTATCATCTAATCTAGAGACCTTATTCAAATTCCACCTATTGTCCCATTAATATTTTTTTTTCTGGTTTAAAAGCCAGTCCAATATCTTGTTGCATTTAGTTGTCGTGTCTTCTTAACCTGGGACTTAAGCTTCATCTACATGTTTACCATGTAGATGAAACAGATCAACGCTTGGCCTTAAATCTTTTAAAAATCTGGAACAGTTCCTAAGTCTTTTTCTCTTTCAAGGCCTTGACCCAATAGAAGAGTAGTGACAAAGATTCTTTGCTTGACCAAACTTTAGTCAGGCTCCTGAACCTTCTCCCAGGCCCATCTGTGCATTTCCTTATAAAATCCAGTTTTAGCAAGAACTTGCAAAGTCAATTCTTAAGCAAGAACTCCCTATTGTAGATACCCAATTGCCCTCTGTATGTGATCAGGGTCTTCACGCTCCACCATTCCCCAGGTGGTGTCTCATCACCCTGACTTGTCTTCAGCAAGAATCCTTTAGGTCACTTTAGACAGAATCGCTTCTTCCCTCTGATGTTTCATCTTAGCATTTTTCCACCACTGACCCCCACCGTGCTCCTTGGCTATAAATTCCCACTAGTCCATGCTGTACTCGGAGTCGAATCCACTCTCTCTCCACCCCCCTGCAAAATCCCATTGTAGTGGTGTCTATACCGATTGCTATGGTCCGGAATAACATTTGCCTTTCCATTTTTTAAGTGCCATGAACATTTTTTCTTTAACAGTACACACCGGTTATTTTGTAGCGTGGGTTGGGAGATCTTTCTTCATGATCAAACTCGGGTTATGAATTTTGGACAGAATATTCCAGAAGATGTGTCCTTCTTAGAACAGCCTATGAAGAAGCATCTGATGTTACTTTGTTTCATTACTCGTGAGGTTAACTTTGATCACTGGGTTAAGGTGCTCTCTGCTAGCTTTCTTAAATAAAAAGATGAATTCTTTGAGTTCTTTATTAACATGATTTTCTTTTACAAATAAAAATCCTACATGGAAACTTCCGATATTTTTCTTTTTTTTAACCCATCAAAATATACAAAATCTGAACTTAGAGTAGTTGGTGTTCATCTCTGACTTCACATTTCTTTACAAAGAATTGTGAAATGGAACTTTATCTGGACTAGTCACGGTGAATCTCTGCCAAACTACAGGTATAAAATTATAGCATGACACTTTAAAGAACTTATTTGGAAAAAATGCATAATTCTATATTAAAATAGCTAATCTTATTCTATTACCCAATTCTGTATTTTTTAAAAAACGATTTTTGAATCAGAACCTAAGATTAAGTCCCCACTCTAGTTTTTATTAACTTTGTGTGCTCTCTGTGTTTTTGTATCTCAATTGCCACTTTTATAAAATGAAAAGGCTTAAGCCTACATGAGTTAACCTTACAGAGCTCTTGTGACGTTAAGAAAAGATAACTGTGGAAGTGATGTTGTGCCCTTTTGGTGGCAGGAAGGTGGGGAGAGTACTGCTCAAATCTGTACACTCTGAGCACCAGAACCTCCTTATTTTGGTCTGCAGATTTACTTGCAACAATATTAGAAGTTAGTTTTTGAAATGACCAGAAATGGATTAGCCAAATAGTATTGTAGACTCTCTTTCACCACGCTTTCTTGCTTTCTTATACACACCCTAACCTACATTAAGTGCAGATATAATCAGAATTTAATGGCGGTGTTGAAAACAATGTACTCTCCATTAAAGCATTGGTGAGATTCTTAGACATCAGGGGTCAAAGGAAGTATCTCCACCCTCTTTAATGCCCTAGGCTGTGTCATGTCAGCTCATGTTGCACTTACTCCCTTATAGCAATTTCTGATTGTAGGGGCCCAACGTTTACATTTAACGTTTTGGCAAGTGAATTTCTACGGCTCTAGCTAATTCTTTTCCTATTTGTTACTGAACAATCCATGTAAACACACTGACTCCAGTAGCTGTGGCTCTCCATTTTAAAAAGTGGTCCTCAAACCCTCTTAGAGGGCCCAGGAATCCCCCTCATCTCCCATCTCCACTGCTGTCATATGTGGCGTTTTATTTAGGCGCTTGCCTCCTACCTACAAGGGAACAAGACAGTGTCAGATCTTATCTGAGAAAGGGACTTCCCCTCATTGCCTCCCTCTTTGGTTACCTCCTATGCTGTTTATTCATTTATTAATCATTCAACAACTATTTATAGAGCACTTCACATGAACCAAGTACTGTTCTAGGAGGTAGAGACTTCAGGATCTCAGGGAGCTCATAGTCAAGTTCAGCAGATGAAGAAAAAACTGTCTCTCCTGACTTTCTGTGACTTTGCTCTTTAAGCATTGTGCCCATTTCCATGTGCATTATAAAACAAGTGTTTCAAACTGTTAAGAGTTATAAAAATAAATATTAATTATTGGTGGTGTTTTCATTGTATGGTTACTATTGATAAGCCACTCGATTCAGTGATACACAATCAGGTAGTCAGCAAGTACGAGCATAATTGTGCCTCCTGACGGGCTGTTTTATATTTCCTGCCTCTGCTTACACTGTCTGATTACTCTCTTTAGTCTTTAAGAAGCATTTCCATGGTCACCCCATTTCCCCACCAAGAACCATTTAACAAAGACACAACAGCTGCATGTTGCTACTCAGAGAACGTCCAGATTGCACTCCTTTACAAGTTCACATCGGCTCCTAGTGGTTGATGGGTCCTCTGTGCTTCCCATCTGGGCGCACTCTGGTGTTTTTACAAAGGACCATTTATTTCATAAGTAGTAGGCACCTTAGATTCTGATTCAGTGGAACTGAAGCGAGACCCAGGCATCGGCATTGTTAATGAACACCAGGGGTAATTCTATTGTAACTGATCAGTACTCTAAAACTTGGCAAAACACTACCATAAACCGTGTGTCATTTTTTTTTTGTAGCCCTTGTCCCTATCATAGTTTCTAGAATTTTTCATGGTATTTAAATGGCTGATGTTGCATGGATATAGTCTTAGACTTAGTCTATATCCACGTCTATAAGATGCTGAAGAGAGAAAACCAAGGTCACCTTGGGAACATGACTCGAACAATTACTCAAATCAAGACATTTGTCTTCCAGAATTGGGTTTCGAAACCATATTATTTTAAATGAAGAAAAGCTTGAGAATTTGAAGCAGTCATTTACTTTTTGGATAGAAAAGTACTGATCCCATGTTCTACAAATTCTGTTTTATGGACAATAAAGGCCTCATTTGAGTAGCATACAACTGAGGTGAGATTCACTTAATAAGAACCCAAAGAACTCAGTTGATGGAGAATGGATGCAGACTTGTGCTCAACTGTTTATTTCTCCTTCAGGCTTCGGCTTTTGCACTTGCCACTCTCACATTGTTTCCATTCCCTAGAACATTAAGACAAGAGCCCCTAGGTAGCAAAAAAAAAATCATTGTTGCTATTTTTATATCTGGAATCCAAATCTAATTGACTTACGTGGGCATGAGTTACAGTTATTTAAGGGTGTTGATTTCGTGTGTGACTGTGCAGAATGCGGCAGTTGCCATGGCATCTCCGTGCATGATTTCTGTGAAGGTAGTGCTGACTGAATCTATAAAAAGATCAGCACGGAAAAAATATGTTTAGAAAAACCATTTTCTGATGAAATTGTTAAAGTGATGCCAGTCTGCATGGGTATGTGTGTTTTGTTTCAGTCCACATTCCATTATTACATATTTCCTAGGATTGGAGATTTTTAGGCTCCTGGATGGTTGATTGAATCTCTAACTGATGATTTATGAAACCATAATGCTCACTGGTGTGAGCTGAGAATAAAAGGTAGTTTTTTGTACAGTCCAGTTTACATGTATTTTTAGCTTTATGCATGTGCTATGGTCTCTGAAAAGTTCTGTTTAATCGGAATTTTAGAAATCAAATGAGACAGCTGGCTATTTAAAACAATTCTATTGTAATTTTGTACATAAAGGATGACAGAGATGCTGACCTGCTTTGTGGATGCAGCTGAGTTCTTAGCTGATCCTACAGGGAGTTTGGAGCAGGGATGGCCCTTACGATGTATCTCAAATTAAAACAAGAGGAGTGAGTCTTTATATTCCATCATCAGCCAGTCATTGTCCACAGGTCAACTGCTGGGGGGCAGTTCCCTAGAGCTGAGGGTGATGCCCAGTGAGGAACACAGCTGTGATCGTTCAGCCGCCAATATTTTCAGTAGCTGGGGATGAGTGCTTTGGCTCTGAAGGGGGATCCAGGAGGCGCACATAGTACCCCTACACTTATACATAACCATATTAAGCAAAGTGTGCTTTATTAAATGGTCCTCAAAAATGAATTTTCTATTAAAGTAAGTTGGGCAAACTGTTCTCCTAGAGAACCGTATCCCATGTTATCATGCTAAAAGTTTTGTTAAGACCTACCAAAAAAGAAACCTCGTTAGCTAAGTGTTTCCCATCTTATCGCGCCATAGGAATCCATTTTGGTATAGCACCAAATAACAATGTGCAGAATTAGATTCTGTAAAACATTTTCAGGAAAATGCTGATTTATAAATAAATTACTAGTGTGACAGTGTTAATACTTAGAAAATATTTTATCATTTCAACTATTCTTGAGGATGAAATGTAACACACACAGAGGCATGCGCATGTGCTCAGTTTTCATTCTACCTCTCCACTTCATGAGTTGGATGACTTGGGCTGCTGGAAACAAGACCAAAGTTAACTCTGTATTCAAATTGAGGCTATCTTTACCCTGTACAACCTTATCTATCCATTCATATGTTCTTTTGTTTGATCTCATTTATTCAAAAATGTTTACTGTGTGTCTGAATGTCTGCTATGGAAGCTGGAATGTAAGCTCCATGAAAGGAGGACCTTTTCTATCTTGTAACCACTTCTACCCTCAGTGTCAGGCACCATATTTAGTACCACACAAAAATATTTGGTCAGTGAATGAATGTCGAATGAAAGTAGTTAGACATTGTGCTAGGCACTGGGAATACAAAGAAACACAGATCATGGCTTCTGCGCTGCAAAGGCTCATGCCTGATGAACTAAATCATTCATTCATAACAATGAAAGATTTAGGATGGAACTTACTATATAAATAATTTAAAAAATATTATGTGTGTTAGTTCAGAAGATCTCACACAGATAAAATATGCAGTAGATAATTCCCTTCTCATGCATATATAATACTAGAGACCTTAGAGTAATAATTCTTGGTTGATGTTTTGATATCATTGTTTAGGGCTGCTACGAAGGGAGATTGTAGGATGGGAAGGAGACAGAGGTGGATGGTAAGAATTGTCATTAGTGGTAGGAAAGCAGCAAAGTTATGATGTCTAATGCTGATATATCTTATCTGTAATTCTTTGCACATGTAGTTAAAAGTGCTGGGAGGATTTAGGGAGAGTGAATTATAAGATTTGGAATCGGGCCTAAACCGTAAGTTGATAATGGAATTCTTATTTTTTTCCAACCCTCTGGCTAGTCGTAGGGCCAAACCACGCTAGCACATCTGCCAGCACAGTGTCTTCTCAAACCGTGGAGAGCATCTCCCCTACTCTTTGGCTGTTCTCGGAGAGATCTCTCTCTGCCCAATTCTGCTAAACTCAAAGCCAGCAGGAGCTGGCTTTGGGTTGTCAGCAGCCGATATGTTCAAAGACAGATGGCTTAGGATTTGAGGGAATGAACACCTGTAGTATGGTCAAGGCCAGAAATATTCAAAGGTAAAAAATGAGAAGATGGTTTGGCAATAGATCCTTGTGTATAAAGAAGTGAAGTGAAATAATGGTGATTATATTTGGTTGGATCCAATATTGTCTGTATGCTCTGAGATGAAAATGTATAGACTGTGTTAGAAACCTAAAATCTATGTTGGAAGTCTCCTTTGCTACTTCTGCTTTTTACTAGACCATGACTTCAGTATTCTTCAAGCCATTTGATGTTATCTCTCCTTCTCTCCAATTCATAAGAATATTCAAGATAAATTTGAAAATAGGAAGTAAGAGATCAGCAAGTTCTATGTCTTTCAGTTTCACTTTTCACTTTTCATACTCTCTTAGGATATTGAAAACTTTTTCTTTGTTGACAAAATTTCTAATATTTTGTCCTAGCTCTCCATTTTTTACATATTTGCACTTTTTTCTGTATATAAAGCTATATCTACAGCACTATGATGGCCTCTTTCTCTAACACAGTCTTGGAATTGCACAGCACAATTGACTTCTTCACTTTACTCTAAATCTCAAACCTCTTGATAGAACTGTTAACTCAGTGAGGACTGATTGCTTTGAGTCTCAACGTTTCTACACACTTGAATGCACTTAAAAATTCAAACACAGTATGGAGCAGTTAAATATTCTTCATAATAGAAGTAAAATGATAAATAGAATACGGACAAGAATTCAGAGAAATGCTGTTGCCTGGGTACAAATAAGAACACTTGGCTAACTGAACTGTATTCAACACAGCATAATTTAGTCTTGGGACGGCAATTTACTGCGACTTACATTTGTCAAAGGCTTTGCCACTGTATGCTGTCTCAGTTCCTCCAGTCAGTGGTTAGCTAAATCCAAAAACATAATACCCCCATTGGCTCTCCTTGAGTCTCTGGCTGGTCCTATAATCTTCTGTTGTTCAACAAGCTCTAACTTAAAAATATATATCCAGCAGAACAAGACTTCTGCAGCCCTTTGAAAAATCTGGACACTGGATTCTTCTTCTCAGTGTTGGCTATCACTTTGGCCCAGTGAGTCTGTGGAAATGGCAGCTGTCAGCAGGCAGCCTTCCTCCGTTGGCCCTGGTTCATCTCCCACTTGAAAGGAAGTTCCAAATTCCATTCTGCCCTTTTCCTCCAATCCGATCCCTCCATATGTCTTTTTCTGGGTCATAATAGAAAGAAAAATGAACAAAGATCATTCAGTTTCTCCTTTTCTCTCTTCCACTTATGACTTAAGAACTAAGTGCCTTCTGATCAGGAAACAATTGCTTAACTGACAAAGTAGAATTTCTAAACACTTTTCTCAGTGTATCTTGATAGATCATATTACCTTCTTTCCTAATCAATAGCTAATTAAAGCTATGAGGATCATTGTTGAAATGATAGATACCCTGCAATTTTAGAATGTCTCAAAAACTGATTGTCAAAGTTACCTTTTCCTACAACATATGCAACAATTCAAAAGGTATTTTTAATCAACAGAACAATTCTTAACAGTAGTGGATTTTCTCACAGATCCAGAGTCATGTGTCTTTAAATACATTTGAAAGGAATTGAATGGGGAGTAGAATGAAACCATTATCTATGGTTTAAAAATATCTCAAGGAGTTTTGCATAGTAATATAATATTGAATAAGCAAAACATGATGAATAGAAGAGTGAAATCAATTCTGCTCAATCTGAAGATGATCCACACCTGGGAAGTCAGCAGAACTTCAATGCTGCCATTGAGTTCCCTCCTCCAGTGAGGCAAGCAGTACTGATAAAGATCACAGACTTTGCAACCCATCAGCCTTGGTTCAGATACTGGCTCTGCTGATTTTTGGCTGTGTGATCTTAGGCAAATTACTCAATCTCTCGCTGCCTTTTCTGAAGAAATGAAGATACTCATAGCATGTACCTCATTGAGTTGTTGTGAGCCTTCCTTTTGCTAATATACACAAAACAATGAGAATCGTGCTTGGCACATGCTGAGTGGTCTGTTTGTGCCCCTCTAATTATATCAGACAATTTTAAAATGTAGTAACAGTCTATTAAGAGATGGGAGCACTGTGTAATTAAAATCTAGTGTCAGCCTTAAATTTTGCCCAGATTAGTTATATTCTTTCTGTTACACTGACATTTCTTGGCTCTATTTTTCTTCTTATAATTTAAGAAGAGAAGCACACTGTGCCCTACTGGGCCAGGCAGGGGAGAAGCAGCTTTTCCCAGTGCCCCTGTTTCCTCCTGTCTACCTTTTAGATGAGGCTTAGCTTAAGCTTATAGCTTCCCAAGGGAGTCCTGGGCTGCAGCTGCAGCTCAATTGCTATTTACAGTGTGACCTAGGGTGGTTCTTAGTCCGTGTGGATTTTAAGAACCTGGGAAGTCTAGATCTGCTTTTGTATAAGAGAAGCAGGGAGTGCCAGATCAGAATCACTGTAAGAGTGTGCATTCCCATTCTCTGCCTCTCGCTATATTCCTTCAACACCCAATCTCTAAAGCTAGGTCATATGGTGTATATTTGAAGGTTTTGTATAAAATTTTTAAAAGAACTGGATACTAAAAACCGATGAAAACGTCTTGCCTATGACGTAGATTTAGACAAGTAATACCAGCAGTCTTTAGCGGCAGTTGTTTCTGATCTCCTGCTTATGATGATGATGATGATGATGATGATGATGGTGATGTTGAAGACGATGAGAATAATAACATCAGTAGATACCATTTATTGCATATCTACCATTGATTAGACACTATACTAGGTGTTTAAACATGTTGATTGATTTAGTCTTCACAATAACCCTGTAAAGCGTTATCCCAATTTTATAAATAAGAAAAATGAAATCAAAGAGCCTAGTAGCTTTCACAAAGTGACACAACCAGTGGATATCCACCAGACTCCAAAGCCCAGGCTCCTCTGCCTAGCAGCATCACTTTGTCACCCATCAACTACTCAGTCACAAATTTCTGCTCAAAGAGCATTTACCCCTCTGAAAATCGAGATGCCTCGTTGTCTCCTTTATATGCCTTTCTTTACTGCTTGCTAGTAAATTCATGTTTATATAAATTGCTTTTGTTGACTCCAAGGTATTAGGTTATTTGATGTTGTTATTCTAATTTATGCCCTTTCAAGATGCAGCCACAGAGGAAAAAGACCTTGAAAAGCTCATGCATTTCCAGATGAGTTTATAAATAGAAACAACATCATCCAGTCTCTTGAAATAGAGAGACATCAGGAGAAAGGCCATTTTCAGGCCTTTTTTGCCTTGACCAGGTCACTTCTTATTTTGTCCTCATTGACGAGTGAAAGTAATTGATCCCCCCTGTCTTTTGAAGGTTTCCTGGGTGCTGTTTGCTGCAGAGAGAAACAGCAGAATTCTGTTAGCCTCTGCCCATTCACCTCCTTTTAGTATCGAGATAAAGCCATACTAGCAGATTGGAAGAAGACAGTGGAGTGAATTTAGCCCAGTTTTATTTGATTCAACAAACATAAGCAAATGATTTGTCAGGCTTTAAGTATAGAATACTGTACAGCACATTTACAGCTTTGGGTCGTGTTTAACTCGACAGCAGTGATAATGGTAATTCAGTGCAGTCCTTCACTGAGTCAGGCAATAAGGGGCGTAACTTTATATTTAAGATGTGCACTTAAAAAATAGGAGGCCTTAAGTCCCAACTACTTTGTTTTAAAGTCAAAACAACATATTTTCTAATAGTATTTCCTAGCTTCTGCCCCATCTGCAAGTTGTGCAGTGTGTTCTTTGACCCCTTCCACTCTGGGATTATTTGTAGGGGATTCATGTGAGGCAGATAACTGAATTTTCAGTCTTTGGACTAACTACCTTCTTGACCTCATGCATTATAATTTATGGGAACATGGTAGCAGAAAAAGCAAGGGCTCTGAAAGTAAATGGACATGAGTCGAAATCCTAGTCCATGTCTGACTATTTCCTCATCTCTAAAAAGCAGACACAAGAATCCCAGCGTCTTGTGGTTATTGTAGGAGTTAAGTGAGATTGGCTATGTAGTAGACTAGTGTCTGATATAAATATGTGGTGCTTGATATAAGTCTGACCGCTCACTTCCCCATCACTTCCCACCTGTTCTGGTTCTAAAGAAGACCTGAGTTTCATAGTCATATGAGAATATGGCTTCCAAAGTCAGAGTCCAGACTTCACGTTCCACGTCCATTGCTTACTAACTTTTTCAGCCTAGAGCAAGTTTTTATCTCTTTTAAATTTCCAATTTCTTATTTGTAAACTACTGATTATAATGGCAGCTATTTTCTAGGGTTGTTTTACGTGAGATAGTACATATAAAATGTCTAACACATAAGAAGCACTTAATATATGCTTGATATTAACATTATTAATGGGAAAGATGCCACTCAAAGTGGCCCTATCTTATAATAATAACAAATAATCGCCTCTCATTTGACAAGCACAGTTCTAAGAACTTTTATTTGTGTGAAATCATACAGTTACCTTAATAACTTGATAAAGTGAGTATTGTGATTTATAAGCATGCCCATTTTTTTAGATGAAAAAATTGAGGCCAAAGGAGAGTAACTTTCCCAAAAGACCACAGCTAGGAAGTAACAGAGCTGGGATTTGAATTCTAGCTGTTGGGTTTCAGGTCTATATTAATCATTTGCTAATCTTACCTGCCTCACATGTTATTTTGCAGCACCTCAGTGAGTAGACAGGGAATGGACTATTGTTTCTTATTTTGTAATGAAGAGACTGAGGGTCTGAAGGGTTGGGCTTCTTAGTGAAAGTGTTTCTGTTAACCCATGAAACAAAAGAGCCCAACCTTCCTTCAGAGGTCCCAAAAAACCTCTAAGAATTCCTGACCACTTATTTTCTGTGCATATAGGGAAGAATAGGAAAGAAATTGCCTTGAAACCTCATCTTATTCTAAAACTTCACCTAGTTTAAGCTTTTACTCCATAATGTAACTGAATATAAATGTGATATTTAAAATTTCTTAGTGCTTGAATGTAATGGATGCTCCAGAAAGATGTGTCATGTTTTTCCTATGGATTTTGTGTCTACCAGTTTGAGAACTTGGCCTTAAATATAATGCTAGCAATGCTAAATCATAAAGATTCTTGGGCATCGGTAGACTCTAACTTAATATCAATTTTTGGGACCTCTTTTTAATGCTATAAAGATGTCACCTAATGGTATACCTCAGAGAAGAGCCAAATAAGCAAATTATTCTGGCAGCCATCCTGCTGAAGACATAGCTCTTGCACTGAACTCTTGAGCCCATGCATTGATCACTGGGAAAAACAATTATTAGCACAATTGGAGTCATTGCTCATGACATCACTTATGGTGAATTAAAGTCGCTCAGGACTGGTGAGCACATCCTGCCGTCATACCCCCTCCTTCCCTCACCCTCGGCACTCTAGTTGTGCCAGATAATCGTGGCTCTTTGAATGTGGTGCACTTCCTCACACCTCCCAGCTTTGCACATGCTGTTGGAATATCTTTGCCAACTTCAAAATCCAGCTTATATTAATATAGACTTTTTAACTTCCAAACGTTGAATCAATTCAAATCATTCCCAAGGAGAAGAGAATGGTGCAAGTGATTTAATAATTCAGTATAACAGATGTTCATTGACTATTTGTTGAGTGTTGGATATTACAGAGGGTACAAAGATGGATAAGAGGTAGAGTCTATAAGCTTTAAATTCAAATTAATAAATAACTATCAGGTACATATTATAAACCAGTGACTTTATTAGGTGTCAGGAATACAAACATGAGCAAGCTGTTTTCTCTGTCTTGGAAAACCGTACAGATTGTCAAGGGAACAAAACATACAAACAAAAACCCACATTAAAATGTGATGTGATAATATCAGATAAAAGCATGATGAGTCGTTTGGCATAGGGTGGAGAAGGGTCTGAGAGAACCATATCATAGACAGACAGAAGGGCTGGATCACGAAGGCAAAATTTGGAGTTTGCCACGTAAAAGTATTTAGGAGGACATCTCAGGGAGAGAAAACAGCATGAGCATCTTGCAATTTAGTGAGGGACCCAGGAAAGAAATGTGTACCAGGAATTAGATGTATACAAAACCATTGGAAAGGTGGAAGAGCAGAAGTTATGACTTTTGGTTTTGTGATTATGCCTCCATATCTACGATCAACAGGCAATTGCTGTTGCATCCTTAAGGTTCAACACGAGACCACAGTGAATGGGGTTCAGCTGCTATGAATATTCATGTCTATAAAGCTCACTTGTCCACTGCCACAGTGCAAGAAGCAAGGCCTCTGTTCCCCTGCCACCTTCCAAGTCTTGCATTTCTATCCCTTATTGGCAGAATCTCCACTGTGTTTACAACCATAGTCACAGAGGAGTCTGTAATATATTGTTTTTAGCTTTCCATCCCATCTAATACAAGTTGGCGAAAACATAAGAAGGAGCGGAAATGGATATTAAGACTCAACACATAATATTTCACTCACAGAATATACAAAATGTCCTAACACAGAAGTGTCTTCTATGCATCAGGCACATAATACTGGGGATATTAAAATGAATGACATGTGGGTGCTGCCTTGAAGCTATGCCCTTTGTCAACATAAGAAAAGATGGTTTGAAAGAACATTGTGCTAAATCAGGATAGAAATTTAAAAGCTTTCTTTACAGAGACTGATTCAAATAAACAAACTGATTTGGGAGTCACTTGTAGAATTTACCATTCTGTCACCACAGCACCAACAAAAACCCTCCATCTTCAAGATTCAGAGATCTAAACATGTCTGTACTCCGTGAGGCTCTGGGTCTTTAAAAGCAAAAGTGTTAGAAAGTATAATCAATAAATACTTAATACAATTTGAACTGAACTCTCCAACTACTTATGGAGAAATGTTCCATTTCATGCCAGAAAGCCTGTTTGGCAGATTGTAATGTCACAAGCAGTGAGAAAACATAAGTCACCTTGAGAGCTGATTGAATATAATCAATGATTAATGGCAAATTTGTGGTCCCTTTAATGACCACAGCTAAATCAAATCAAATTGAAGCATAAATTCGGATGCTTTCTGGAATTGGGTCATGTAAAAGTAAGCTTTATGAAGAAGGAAAATCAATTTTGTAATATTACTATGAACAGATTCATAGCTCACAATGTGGAGTTTTTTATTGGAAGAGTTTTGGCTTTTCCTTTTACATATTTGCATATCTTTAATTGGGATGGCAAGGTTGTGTGGATGTAATCTCAAAGGGTTCAGTTAACAGCCATACATTTTGTTTTGGTTGATTTTATTTCAACCACATGCACTAAAGTCAGCATGGGTTCAATCACTTAAGAATAGAAATGCTTTAATTATCATTTCAATGAAAGAAATAAGGAGGTAGACTAGCTTAGCTCTCAGTACCAAGGCCTACTTGAAATTAGTTGAATGCTTTCAGGTCTTCTAGAAGTTTGATGACATCTTATACTTCCATCAGGATAAATTTAGTAAAATTGTAATCATGTTTTGAAAAGTATGCCATTGATGAATTGATCTCAAGATTTATTATCTGTGTGGGTACTGTCTCTGAGTCTATGCTCCCAATTTCTAGCTGAAATTAGGGAGTAAACAAAAATAGTCCTTTATTGAACCATTAGCCAGTGCAGAAAAAAAGATGTGGGAAGGGTGGTTTTAGGGAGATAGAAATTTGCAGCAAGTGTAACCTTGCTGCATAGAGTCCACCAAGAGAATACTCCTGGTCCCACAATTCCCACCTACACCCTAAAATGTTTTCCTAGAGACGGACATGGGCACAGGCACTATAGGAAAAGGCCTGATGACCTATCAGTTTTCCTTTGGGTTCAGACCCAAGAATCAGAGGCTAAGTGTGGATCAGCAAAAAAGATTAGGGTATGGAGAGCAGACTTGAGAGAAAGAGGTGGGAGACTGGGTCAGAAAGGGCATCTACACCCAAGTGATAGTCATTCTTTATCCATCAATGTAGTGAATGGTATAGAGAAAAACATACTCCTTTTCAGCCAATCAAATGTGATACCAATGCCTGACATTTGACTGAAATTTTTATTAAATAAGTTTGTGGGCTTATGACCACCATATTGAATCTCATTACGTGGAGAGAGAAGAAGAATTGGGTAGTAAAATATCTTTAAAACAGCAAGGGTAATTATTATATGTTATAGAGAAAATAGTCTTCAGTTTTGTGAGCTGAATACAGCGTCCCCTTCAGATGAGTTGTGCACTCTGGTTTGCCACAGTGTCCACTGCTCATTCTATCTGAAAGATACTAGCATTCATCCAGTTGCTCAAAGCCCCAAAATTGGAGTCTTCCTTGGCGCTTTTCTTCTTCTCATTCTCTTCATCCATTATTTCAGGAATCCTTCAGAGTTTACCTTCAACATATATCATGAATCCCATCCTTTTGTTATACCATCGCCACCCTCATCCTAGTCTGTGGACTACTAGCATTGTCAGTGAACTACTTCTGTGGGTTCTTTCCTGGTCTCTCTTCTTGCCCTGAAATCAAAATTTAAAAAGTAAATCTGCTCATATCCCTCCCTGACCAGAAACCCTCCAAAGGTTTTCAGCCTTAAGTAAAATAAAATCAAAGTCTTTAGCATGTCTCTAAGCTTCGAGTGACTTGCTCCACTTACCTCTTCTGACACCAACTCCTACCTCTTTACCTCATGCTGACTCCTCACTGTTCTTTGAACGTGCCTAGGATGCTCCCCACTCAGAGCCCTTGCACTTGTTTGTCCCTGTTCCTGGGATGCTGTTCCCCTAGAAATTTGCAAATCTTTCTCCCACATGTCATTCATAGCTCTGCTTAAATGCCATTTTCTCAGAGAAGCCTTTCCTGACCTCCTATTTAATATTTCCCACAATGGTCACAATACTTTCCTTACTCTGCTTTTAGTAAATCCTTATGGCACATGTGTAACTAAACTGACACCGTATCTTTATTTATTTAGTGTCTTTTCTTATCATTTGTAAGCTCCACAGGTAAGGACTTCCTCTTCAGTACCTAGAACAGTACATGGCACACACTAAGTATTCAATGCTTACTGAATAAAGGAATGTATGGAGCCTTAAAATGGAGGCTATTTCACTTTTATATGTTAACTACTAGGATTCTTGTACGCAATCAAGTTCAAGAACCATGCCGTAGATGATACAGGAAGAAGGGCAATGTATTACATAATCTACCAGCACAATTTAATCATTCCGGTTGTTCCAATTGAATTGAAAATACTCCTCTGTGTTTTGACCTCACCGGGGAGATCTATAATAGCCGTTTTATGCTCATGAAAACACGCAGTACTATCCACACATGGTCATGCTTAGATCCACTTTGACTTATTTCAGAAATTAAGTATTATCTTTCATGTTTTCCAGAGTCTTCTTTTACTTTTCCCAACTCCAAATAGAGATTCTCTAATTCCAGGTCCAATATTGACTATGGTGTTAAATTTTCTTTCTTTTTTTCTTGGAGTAGTACCTTAAGGGTTCATTCGATTGTAGACAGCTTAAAATAGAGTTGCACAGAAGATCACAGCAGCAATAAACATGAAAAGGATTCTAACCATGGCATAAAGGGAAAAGCACAGGTCAGAGGAAAAATGCCGAAACATAGAAGACAATTTACCTTCTACCGAGATATATTTTTAGGAGCTGTCTAACATAGCCGGGCTGGAGGATCTGTTAGCCTGGCAAAATCCATAACCCCACAGCAAATTTATCATTCCCAGAGGCAGAATAGAAAGATACTTTTACAGTGATTTTAAGTTTCCTAAGTATCTTTTCCCCATTAACTCTTTATAATTTTTTCAAAAATGATTTCCACTTTGCATTTAGGCAATAAAGACCAGAGTAAATATTTCAATGCAATGTTGTTGGGGAGGAAAGGAACGCTGGAATTTAAGCTAAAAGTCCTAGATTTTAATAATTTGCTCTTCTACTTAAACCTCTGTGACCTAAAGTAAACTACTCAATGTGGTAGGTGGAGACTCTTCTTTGCCATTATAGCTGTTCGCTCCTTCTCCCTAGACACACAGCCAAGTAGTATCTCATTATGAACGGCCATGTGACCCAAGTTCTCACTATGTTAGTCTGCTAGGGCTGCTGTGACAAAGTACCACCAGGCTGGGTGGCTTAAACAACAGAAATTTATTTTCTTACAATTCTGAAGACTAGAAGTCCAGGATCAAGGTGTTGGTATGGTTGGTTTCTTATGAGGCCTCTCTTCTTGGCTTGAAGATGGGGCCATCTTCTCCTTCCTATGTCTTCGTGTCATCTTCCCTCTATTTGTGTCTCTGCCCAAATTTCCTCTTCCTATAAGGTTATCAGTCATGTTGGATTAGGGCCCACTTTAATGACCTTGATTTAATTTAAAGTCACATTGTGAAGTACTTGGGGTTAAGATTTCAACATATGGATTTTGGAGGGATACAGTTCAGCTCATAACATTCAGCAATGGTAGACTTCCTTTCTCTTTTCCCTCTTGCTGCCCAGAAACAGTGATTATTGGAGTCACCTTGAATGCCACATATTTTGTGCCCATAATAGGTATTTCTGAGATGTCTTTCTTAGGTAGAGCCTACCTTCTCACCTGGGAAAGAGAAATGGACTCGACTTTATTAGAACGATCCCACTGATGTCTGTTTGTTACAGTAATTTATTGTTCACTCTAATATATTTAACATTCTGTCTAAGCCCAACTTTCCTCATCTCAAAAATGGGAATAAGAAATTTGCTCAAACTGCTGTGATGAAAAGTAACATGTGTGTGTGAGAGCACCCAATACAACGATGAATCTAAAACTATAAGGGGAATTATTTTCTGCATTCTACTTGCAGAGACTCCCTGTTGTATTAAGGTATGTGAAACTGCTTTATAAATTAAAAATCACTCAAATATGAGGATTTATTGTTATTAATCCTTTAGTCTATAAGCTGTAATTACAGAATTTAGTGACAGGCTTCAAGAGATCTTTGAAAGCAGAATTTTGAGTATATGTGATTATTTTCTTCTTCCAAGTGTCCATAAGCTTTATCAGCTTCTCAAATGTATTTTTGATTCACCAGTGTTAAGAACCACTGAATTAAAGTGCCCAATCAGGCTGGGTAAAGTCCAGGGTCTTTGAGGGATTGTCTCAAAGGTGGTGCTAGTAGAGAATACAGCCTTAGGGGACCGGAATGAAAGGGCTGCCACTGGAGGGGGATGAAAGGAGTTGAGAGAAAGTCTCACAAAATTATTAGGATGCTAGAGACAGAGGTTAGGAAAAGAGCTCGATGGAGATGGAGGGATGGATTGATTCTGGGGGAAACTCTACACCGTCTCACCTTTGCCTCAGGGTTTGCCTATCCCTCTGGCCCTTGATCTCCTCAGTCTGTCCTTCCCTCGTTTATATGCTGGATCTCATCAAAGAGATGTTATGAAAGAAATCTAGAGATTTTCTAGTTCAACATCCCCTTGAGTAAATGATAAAGCTGAAACAATGGGAGAAAAGGGAAGTGTCATGGCCAACATCACTCAGGTAGTTGGCAGAACAAGGCTAGAATATGGCTAAGCCATGCTTTGTCTACCACACTACATCAATTACAATGTCATTCCCAAAGAAATTAACAGTCCCCAAGGGGAGAACTTCCCACCAATAGGAGACAGCATGGTTCTACCACTCACTTTCTCCCTCTCCATCTCCTCTTTGTCCCCCTTCTCATCCTCCTCTTTCCTTTTTATTTTCTATTTTTATCAAAGTGAAACATGTCCAGAATTTGAAGAGTCAGCTAGTTCTATAAGATTGGTTACAAACAGCAGCAGTTCCCTTCACCCATCTGTATCATTTCTCTGTTATAGAAACCACTTCTTCTTTTAGCTGAGTATTTTGGTATTATCACCAATGCTGTAAATAACAGTTTGAATTCCTTTTTTAATCCAATTTTGGGCATCATCTATCGACCTCCCATTTTGAAAGATGAAGTGTTAGCACTCTTTTTCTCCTCATTGCCTCTCACCACACATTTATATCCTTCCTCTCCTTCATCTTCCTAATACACTGATCTGGCATTTGGATTATATCAATATTCTATAAATGCATTATTATGACTAGGGTTGTATAACATGGAGATCAAGAGCATGGGATCAAGAGCATGGGCTCTAGAGCCAAAATGCTTGGGTTCATAATCCACCTTTACCATTTACTAGCTGGGTGACCTTGGACAAATCACCAAATTCTATGTGCTTGAGTTGCTTTACCTGTAAAATGGGGGAATACTGGTACCCGCCTCACAAATTTGGTATGAGGATTAAATGAATTAACACATTTAAGGTTTTTAGAATCATGACTGCACGTGAAAGTAATATGTAAATATTTTTTTCAGAGCTGAGCTATGTAATATTTGATTACTTTTCTTTTTATGCAGAATGTTTCCTCTATAGTTAATGCTTGACTTGTTTTCCCATATGAGCAATTTAAACCCCACATTTCCAAAGTTGTCTAAATATTCTCTCAAGATATTCAGATGCATGTCGTAGTCCATCTATTTCATCATCCTAAAGAAGTCTTTTCCTGCAAATTATGGAAGTACTCCAGTATGGACTGGTCACTTTCCATGTCTAGCTCACAGCTGTCATCTGGGGACTGTATTTCACTTTCGTTTGGGGATTCTTTTAGCTTTTCTCCAGTTTGGATTGCTTGTTTCCAGTATCCCATGTCTTTCGTCTTTCTCTTTAGAAAGAGTACATAAGAGATAACTTCTTGAGATCATTCATGTCATAAAATGTTTTAATTCTAAACCTACTCTTGATTGCTGATTTGGCTCACTGAGATTCTAGATTGAAATAATTTCCATCCAGAATTTTGAAGACATTCCTCAATTGCTTTCTAAGTGTTACTTTTGAGAAATCAGTCCTTTGATTTCTGATACAATTTTTGTGAGTGTAACATACTTATTTTGTCCAGAATCTTGTAGAATCTTCTCTTTGTCCAAGGTGTTCTGAAATCTAATAATGTTGTGCTTGTGCTTTGGTGTAAGTTTCTTTTTAATCAATGTCCTGGGAACTGGTAGATTCTTTCAATATGGAAACCCAAACATTTCCTTCAGTTCTAGGGAATATTCTTTTTATTTTTTGAGGAAGATTAGCCCTGAGCTAACATCTGCTGCCAATCCTCCTTTTTTTGTTGAGGAAGGCTGGCCCTGAGCTAACATTGTGCCCATCATCCTCTACTTTATATGTGGGATGCCTACCACAGCATGGCTTGCCAAGGAGAGCCATGTTTGCACCCGAGATCTGGACTGGCGAACCCCGGGCTGCCAAAGTGGAACATGCCCACTTAACTGCTGAGCCACCGGCCCGGACCCAGTTCTAGGAAGTATTCTTGATGTATGTATATGTGCATTTTGATAACTTTCCTCCATTTTCTCTCTTCTCTCTTTTTGAACTCCTATTATTCAGGCATTGGAGCACTTATGCTAGTACTCTAACTTTCTAACTGTTTTTTTGCTTGTTTTCTGGGAATCTCTCAACTTTATATCTCAAACCTTTTTTAATGTTATTTATTTAAACCATCATATTTTAAATTTCCAAGCGCTCATTTTGGTGTTGCTTTTTGTTTCATCAAATCCTGCTCTTGTCTCCTGGGTACAATACTGTTCTTCTTTCCTCATGGACTGATTGGATTCCACAAAGCCACATTCACCAAAACCCCACTTGGAGCATGGAAGCCTGACTGTCAACGTTCCAAGAGCTGAGCGGGAGAAACAGACAAAGGGTTTCAGTTTCCATGATGCACAATCCATGGAATCCTCCTCTTTTCATTGTGCTCCCTCCAACTTCATTTTTACCTGGTGTCTTCCACTCCAGAGATCTTTTGTTTTATCATCTCCAAAAAATGAAACACCAGATTTTGATGAGGAAGGGAAGGAAGACACCTAGCCACCCAGACTGGGTGGGGAAAGAGATCTGAGGATCTGCTAGTTCATAAACATATTTGAAGTCAATTCTCTTCTTTTTATCCCACAATTCACCCCCATATTTAGAGGTAACTGATACTGCCAGTTCCTGGGCCTTTTGGAGCTGTTCTGTGATTGTTCTTTTCCCCCCTGTTCTTCTCATCCATAGAGACTTAGGTGTTAAGTAGGGTTTTTTCCTCTGTTGTTATAGTGGAGTTTCAGGAAAGAGAAAAAGTGAGCAAGAAGCTGCTCCCCTGGAATGGAAAACTGTCGTCATCCTTTCTGGGTCATCTTACCTATACAGAAGGATCAGAATCATCTCTAACTAGCTTTACCCAGAGGCCGGGCATTCGCTCTTTATGTGACCCAGGGAAAGTGTTTCATATTTAGTTTCCTTATGTGTAGTAGGGGCTGATCAATATCTATATATCAGGGATTCTGGGAAGACCTAATGAGGTAAGGGATGTAAGTTTCTTAGCACAGTGTCCGGTATACCTTAGGCCCTCACCAAACACCAACTCCTTCAAATAGTTTAGAATATCATAAAACAAGTTTTAAAAGACAAGGTTAGTTCCTCTTTCCTTCCACTCATCACCCTAAGGACCTACTTCCCAAAGCTGCTCAAATTCCCTCTCTAGGATTATAACGTCCTCCCATATTCAGTTCCACATCAGAAAGACTTTTTTATTTACACCTGTTTTGCACAAATTAAGATTCTCAGTGTTGACAGTGGATAAAACTTGGTAAAACTCAGGCCGCACCTCAGAGACCTCAGAGCTGAAAGCCTAGAACCAGGAGTTTATTGTTTGGAACAGGCTTCTTCCAATTCCAAATAGGCTAATAAAGACTCTATTAGGAAAACACAGACTCCCTCCTGGGAAACAGGAGGCTATGAAGCTGCCTGCATTTACTTGCTGTTGGAGAGTTTGCATTTGTTTTGACTTTCTCTAATTAAATTGGGAAGACTTCCTTCAGGTGAGGCAGGATTCTATTTCCTTTCCTCTATTGCACAGTCTGAGTGGAGGGAACTTGGTTAGACAATGACGCAGGATTGTGAATGTCCTTGCTTCTCACCTTCGTATGTCCAACAAGAAGCCAAGCTTCAAGGTTCAGGTCTATTCTCTCTGAACTTTCCATAGCACCATCCTCTAATCTGAAGTAATGTCTCTGCATAGCTCCTTATCTGTGCTCTTCTAGTGCCCCTCATTTCTTTTTACCTTGATAAAGGAGATGCTTTCTTTCCTCTTCCCCAGCCAGATGCCTTGGAGTTCCTCCATGAGAATGAATACATTCATGCAAATGTGACAGCGGAGAATATCTTTGTGAATCCAGAAGACCTGACCCAGGTAATAGCCAGGTCCTCCCTACTCCACCCTACCTACATTTTATCTCCCTGATGAACTTGAATGTCTTGAAACCAAAAATCATCTTCATACATGTTTAGTCCTAAGAGTGTTAACTCCTATTTAATCGCAACAGTACAATAGGTAAATTGTGTCATTAGAATTTCCCAAACTAAATGTGGTAGGTTGAATTATTGGGCCTGATTCTCTTCTCCTCATTGTATAATAGTATTGTATTGTGCATCCACACTCTTCCTTGGCCTCATGGTAGGTGGAATGTATTTTCCCCAACTTTGACTTTTGCCGTGGGGGTGTTAGTTGATGTGACACAATCAGAGTCTGGAAATCTGCTACATGGTTGGCTTACCCCACTGGGCGTCTGCTGTTGCCATGAGGAGAATGTGTTGCAGGAAGCTGTCCCCACACCCCCAGCTTAGTCACTCCAGTTGACCTGCAGACTCCCAGACTGATAAGGAACCAGCCAGCTGGCTAGCAGATGTATGAGAAGGAAATAAATGTTTGTTGTTGTAAGTTTTTGAGTTTTGTGGTAGTTTGATATGCACCATTACTGAAAACATCACAGAATAAGGCTAACAAACCTCTTCAATGATGTGTATTTTCAGTGCTAGTATGGCTGATAAAGTGGATTTATCTTTCAAAAGGTCCCTGTGTTACATATGATCAAACTACTGTGTACTTCTCTGTCATCATTGTTGAATGATGACACTATTGAATGCCTTTCTTATTTACTGTCTTCTTTATCTGCTGATCTCTAAGTTCTGTGAGGTCAGCAATTATGTTTGATTTATTTCTTATTATAACCCAGTGACTATCATGGTATCTAGTACATAGAAAGTACTCAATATTAATCAAATGAATAAAAAAAAGAATGAATAATTAAAAACTAGATGGACAGACCCCAAAATGCTTGGGAAAGCTAAGTATTCCCCCATCAGAAAAATAAATGTATAAATGCACATAAAAAGTGGCATGTAATATGAGAGATCTCATAAGACTTTAAAATCTATCTGATTCTTTGGCTGAAAGTTTAGAACTTATAATCAAGAAAATGTGGAAACATTTCAGACACCAGAACCTGAAAAGCCCCTACATTTTGCTGTGGTATTTTAGGAAGAGATGTCTATATACATTGGCAAGGCTCAGTAATTTTCCAGGGGACAGGTTATTTGGCCAGATGAGTCAATTTCCTGGTCGTGCTGTGTATCCTTCTGTATGTTCTTTCATCTTTTACTCATCAAACAGGCTAAGGGATAGACCAGGAAGAAAAGGAAAAGGACTCAAAGATCGTTTTTCTAGGACCCAGAAAGAGGGATATAATATGACCAGAGAAAGTTCACGGTCTATACAAATGGTCATCACTGTTGAGGATGTAATGCATTATATTTAGTGAGTGTGAAGCTCTATGCTTGGAGCAGAAGAGAGAAGAGTAACAGTAGGGTAGCTCTTTGAGGTATTTGTATCTATACAGAAAGTGGGCAGAATGTTCTCATTCTTAATTTTCAGGTTGTGTCTCTTTGAAGCCGGCTATTCCCAGTCACCTTGGGAAATCTAAAACAGCTTAGCAGACTGCCTGGGTTTCTGCTGGTGCTGTCTGTTAGAATTAAGTCCATTTAAACTTGGGTGGGAGGAAACTTCATGTGTGGGCCCCATGAAAATGGAGGAGAATTTCAAGTTTGGGTGGGATGGGGTTGGAGGTGGGAGTTCAGATGGAGGATGAATGAACTGCCGGCCACGAGTGCTTTCTTTCTGAAATCATCTTTTAATTATGTAATTTTTGGTGAGTCATTGGCTCTTTTATAGGTATCAAAATTATCCTGTTTGGGGTTTGATTTTGACTTTTGTGGTTGGGAGTCTTGTGATTTTTCCATTTTTTTGACCATTCATTGTGACTCTCAGCGTGACTTCTATGAGGTGAACAAAGACATAAGTTAGAGACAAAATGGATGCACAAATCAAAACAGGGAGACATATGGTCTTTTCCTGATGCTGTGACTTTGGGCAAGGTACTTCTCTCCAGGAAATGCCTTTCCCATCCCTAGAGATTATAACCCTCATTACTTACTTACCTTGTTCCTGTTAAGATGATTCTTGACACCATAGGTCCTTGGGAACCCAGCCATCTATTGAATAGCGGTGACTGAGACATTCAAACTCATCTACAATTTTAAGCTGTCGGTAAGCCAAAAAAAAAAAAAAGAAAGAAACTTCCCCTTTCATCCCAGGCACAGAGTGAGAGAAAGTTTATGGAATTGGCTGGTGTTCTGGCTATCTATAAGCTTCAGTGTTATATTTCATTATGGAAATAAAAGCCATAATGAAAACAGCAGTCTTTAATACCAGACCCAAGCTCCCAACCCCAAAAAGCTTGTCCACGTTTTGAAAAGTTTATAAAATGCTTGTATTTTATTACTAGAAAAATTCTCCAAGTGTTTTACATAATAATATCCCATTTAAATTCTATACTTAACATACAAAGACAATAAATAACTTTTCCATTAATCAATTTTCTACGTAAGTGAGGAATATATTGTAGTATTTAAACTAAAAAGAATTAGCAACATTTCATGGAAATTTTTTTAAAATGCATCAAATGCATTTTTGCCTTATTGGACAGACTATGTTGAATAAAAATTAAGCTTTCCTCAGTAAGCAATCATTATTCTTATGTTCACAATTTTCATAATGGACAGTAAGATAGCATGCTTTTCTTTCACCTTTATTGCCGATTATTAGCTCTAATTTTTTCCTGCCCGTGTAAACTTTCGTAGCTAGTTTCATATATTTAGGAAAGGTCAGATGAACAAATTGTTAAGGTATCATGTAAATTAAGAGTCAATAGGATATGAATTAAGACCCAAGGGACCTGAC
Source organism: Equus quagga (assembly GCF_021613505.1). Lineage (NCBI taxonomy): Eukaryota > Metazoa > Chordata > Mammalia > Perissodactyla > Equidae > Equus > Equus quagga. The sequence continues at coordinate 138,243,259 of NC_060269.1, forward strand.
AGTCGGGAAAGAGCTTTAGAATGCTCAGTCATTGTCTGTGAGAATGTTTGTATTTACTTCTTGATTTTTCAAAATTGTGTTCTTGATATGTGGTTTGCATTATACATGCATATATATACTCTTGTGTATATAGCGCATATAGGAGTGGGTGCACTTATGTGTGTGTATGTGTGTAGGAATCCAACACGGCATAGTGAAAGGAACATGGTCATTTTATCATCAGACAAACCCTGAACAAACCCTAACAATACTCTACTTACAAGTGTGTGACCTTGGCCAAGTTTCTTGTTCCCCTTTGCCTCACATTCCTCAGTGGTTAAATGGGAATAGGGATATTTACTTTATAGCACCTGGGACAATTTCGGAGACATGGAGTTGTAAAAATATTAATTTTTCTTTTCTTCTCTTCTTTATAAAGATACATGGTCTAGTCTTTTCACCCTGGATCTGTTGTTAAACTCACTGCTACTGGAAATATTGAAGTTGTTTGCTATTATAATTAAAAGTGGCAACATGACTTCTTTAATTCAATTATTTTCTTCTAGTTCGTTTGGACAGTTTAGTTCAGGAATTGTAAATATATCATGTATATGCCAACCTCTTTTTCTCCCATAATTGATAATGATTCTCTTTTCCACTGAGCCTAAATGAAGCATCAGAATCCTTGTCAACACAGTGCTAGCTTTCACAACTGATCCACCAGAACTTGCACATATGATGAAACCCAGATCCACAGTGAAGGGCTGATGAACATTTCCCATTGTTCCAGTCAGCATGCTCAGTCATGATGCCAAGAAAATAAGCTTGCTCAGCCCTGGCACTGGTGCCAAGTCTATCGACTATTCTTATCAGCCCTCAGTCTGAAAGGCTGTCCTGTTTTCATGTTCATCTCACACTTTAGATTTCTTTCTGCGGTCCTGTCATTCCTGAGATATATTGTTGATCTTTCATGTCAATCTAGTGAGCATGTGTTAAGCACCTACTATGTGTCAAGCTGCAATTCATGCCAGATGCATAAGGCCATCTCAGCTCTCAAGGTGCTCATCTGCAGATGGAGATATGCACCTGCTGACCCATCGATGCCAGCCCCTGTTATAGGTTCCACGAGAGAGGAGGAGTGCATTCATTCATTGATTCTTCTATGTGCTCATCCGCTCCAGAACTCACTAGGCATGTAGGTGGTCTGATTTCCTAAGGAGAGTGAACTCAAATGTCTAAATCTTAGATGCAACCAACTAGTAATGTGTGCTAGCTTAAATAAATCATCTTTATCAGATTTGCCCCTTTTAAAATGTCAGTCAGCCCCGGAGGCTAAGTAGACTCCAGGATCTGCAATGTGCCATTGCAGAAATGAGTTCTGTAGCTCATTCTTTTGGAATAATTTTTAAATTTATTCAGCAAGCCTGTTATTTCCAGGGAGCGAGTTAAGCACTGAGGATACAGAGAGAAACAAGATCTATGATTGCTTGAGCAGCTCACAGTCCAGGGAGATAACCAACATGTAAATAAGTAATTAGCATTAAACAGAGGCACCAGGAAGCCATGGCATTTGAGTCGATATTGGATGGGTGAACAGACATTGTCAGGTAAAGAGATGGGATAAGGGCATTTCAGGAGGAGGAATTTCAGAAGAAGGAAACAGCAGGCCAGCAAGCATCAGAGCAATTTATGAAGTAACACGGACATGAGTTACCTGCTGTGGCAGTACTTGTGGGGTGAGAAGGACGGAGATAATAGGAAGATGGAGGAATGAGGCAAAATGGGATTGGAACTGAGGTTCTAGTCATGAGAAGTGTTGAAGTTCTTGTCAAAGAGTTTAAATTTTAACCATAGGTAAGGGAATTGCTCAAAAAATGTAAGGATGGGATAACATAACACTTTAATGGCCAGCATTTGAGCATATCTGGTTTTGTTTCACCTCATTCTCATGAAATTACATTAAACTAGTGCTTGTAATATTATCCCCATTTTACAGGTTACAAAACTGAGGCTTAGAAAGGTTAAGGAATGTTTTTAGGTTATACAATTAGTGACTGTCAGAGCCAGGACATGAACAGTTTTGTTTGTGAGCTCTGGACCTATAGAATGAAAGAAGAAAGGACTAGAAACAAGACATTTTAAGGAGAAATTGCAATAGTTCAGGCAGGAGATGAAGAGAGCTGGCACTGGAGCAGTGGTAGTGTGGATGAGATAAAGGCTCTGGTGTGTCATGTTTCAAGGATAGTCGCCCCTCCTCCATTCTAGAAGGCACTAAGGAATCACATTCTCATTATTTTAAATTCATTCCGTTGAAAATTTTAAATCACTGTTACCAACTTGACCATCCATTTAGCTATTTTCAAATAGCACATTCAAGAATAAAACATTATAACCACTAAAGAAAGTTAAAACAAAAATATTGGAATTACATTCTAAAACAGAGTTCCAAAATGTTCTCAGCGACCTCAGTGTCACTGGAGTGATGTATGGTCGGTTAAGTACAGTAATTTTCTCAATCTTTTTTTCATTCAACAGTCACTTATTGAGGACTGACTTTATTTCAGGCCTTTTGCAAGGTGATGGGGATATGGCGATGGGATATAATTTGGCAAGGGCCAAATGGAGAATCTTGTGCCTCCACGTTACTTGAAAAATAATAGTAAAGTAACATTCTTATTGGAGTGTGTAGGTGTGATGTTTTTGTTAAAATATGTTTTAGAACCATTCTCTTAATACCTTTTATTTGCACCTCATATTCCAGGCAATGTTATTACTAGAAGAAAGGTCCCCATGATGTATTTTGCTTATTTATCGAAGAACAGATTGTAGCAAAAGACTCTGCCTCTGTGACAATAGCTTTGATTAACACCTATGAAAATAGAACCATCATTTGCTCACTTAAACATTTGTTAAATAACCCAATCTGCTACTGAATTAGAAGCTAGATGCCTCTCTCTTCACACGTGCTGAGAGGGCAGTTGCCACCTCCCCCTTCCATCTCTAGGCATGAGTGGCCCTTGCCTACAGGATGTCTCAGGCCTGATCCAGCTCAAGAATCTAGGATTCTATAGATTTAGTGTTTCTCTAGAGTGGCCTGTGGTATTTCAGCTGTACTGTTCCATGAATCAAGGAAAAGATTCCATAATGGTACCCACCAGAATGGTACCCATTAGGAGTGATGCCGTATACTCTGGTAAGCCTTCATCACCCAGGCTTACTGCTGTGTCATCTCAAAGTAGAGTGAGAATCTGGGTCAATAGGTGATCCTGATGGAGAGAACTAACCTCACAGAATCTCTTTATGAGTAGTGCTCACCCCCTGACTATCTCCAGGACTAGGACTCACTGCTAATATTCATTTTTAGAAGAGCCGTAATTATTAGGATCTGCTTTCTTATACTTGGCTAAGGTCTGGTTGTAATTTTCATTCTGATTTTGCTCTCAGAAGCCAAACAGAATAAGTTCATCATGACTAGATGATAGCCATCTCCTGTCTGTATCAGGTCTTCTTTTTCCTCAGTTAAGCAACTAGATTTCCTGCTATTCTTCAAGTGACACCATTTTGAAACCCCCTCATTATCCTGAACACTTTCTTCTTGACTCACTCTAATTTGTCAGCGTTTCTCTTTAAAATGTGGTACCACGAACTGAACTTAGCATAGTATTCTAAAGAAAATCTGACCAGTAAAAATTATAGGGCTGTTACTATAAATACTGTGTAGACACAGGAGAATCTTGTATGTATCTTGCTGTGTATCTTACTGTTTTATTACCGAAATCTAAAATACCCTTTGTTTTCATCTGACAGCCACATTAATGATTTCTTGTAAAGAATGTTCTGGCCTCAGGGCCTTTGCACTTCCTATTCTCTCTGTCAGGAAAGCTCTTTCCTCACATATTCATGTGGCTCTCTCCTCACGTCATTCTGTTCGAATGACACCTCCTCAGCCACCCCCACTGAAGCAGTGTTCCCCCTTCCACTCTCTTTCCCCTTACATGGCTTTCTTATTTTTTTCATGGAACTATCATTACTTGATATATAATTATTCTATGTAGGTATTATCTATCTTCTCAAAATGTATGCTCCAGGAGGCAGGGAGACTGTTTGGTTCTCTGCTGCATCCACTGGCACCTGGCATATGGAAGACACTCAGTAAATACTTGTTGACTAAGTGAAAATTGGGTGTGCAATGAACTGCAATTTTTAGAACCTTTTCTCATGAAATGTTGTTAGATTAAGTCTTTTCCCCTTCTTCATTTGGCAAGCCACTTGTTTTTCTAATTAAAAAATAGCTCATATTTATTGCAAATCTTTAGACACTATACATAAGCAAAAAAACACTACTCAAATTCCTGTGTATCTGCACAGCATTTTTTTATTTTTATTTTTTTGCTGAGGAAGATCAGCCGTGAGCTAACATCTGTTGCCAATCTTCCTCTCTTTGTTTGTGAACTGCCACCACAGCATAGCCACTGACAAGGAGTGTAGGTCTGTGCCTGGGAACTGAACCAAAGCCGAGCATGCTGAACTTAACCAATAGGCCACTGGGGCTGGCCCAACATGGCATATTAATACATAATTTTCTAGACTTTTCACTCATATATATATATTTTTTTTACTAAAATGAGATCATAATTTACGTATGTTAACCCAAATTATTTTTACTGTATATTTTCCCTTTTCAGCAAATATTCTTACTGAATAAGACCATGTAGTATTTTACTTTGCAAGTATACCATAATTTAACACAATTATTAATTATTAGAAATGAAGATTATTTACAATTTATTGTGAACTTAACAGTATTGCATCGAACAGTGTTGCAGTTAAATTTATGAGACATCCATAATTATTTTCTTGGTATAAGGACTTATTGCATCAAGGAGTATAAAATTTACAATACTGCTAATAGCTATTATAAATAGATTTATATTTAAATACTTGGGAATTTTTAGTTTTTGAGAATTCAGGAAGAACACATTTATCTACCACTAATAAAAGTGCAAACTGACATAGTATTTCTGGCTGATGATTTAATTATACCTATGAAGAAAGGAAAAGAACAATAAGTTATAAGCTCTTTCTTTTGTCTATCAAGTTTATAACTTTTTTCCGTTGGCCTAAAGGAAAAATCAAACACATTTTTTAAGAAAATTTTGTTCCTTCTGTTGTATTGAAATTTTGTATTTTTTGGAATCCTGAGTCTGTACCCAACATAAGCATCACTACTTTTAACTTTGTATATTTGGTGAGAAAATCTTCTGAATCTTTATTTACAATGAATAGATTATAAAGTTTTGAATAGGATAGACCAAATACAAAATAATGTTGAACCATTAGGCATCTTGTTAAAGGATTCTTTGTTTTTTTATTTTGTTTTAATGAAGACTGAGTGGGGAGAAATGAAATGAATTTTACTAGAGAGCTACCAAAAAAAAAAAAAAGAAAATGAATAATTTGTAAAGGAACTTAAAAAAAAGTAAAATATAAAGGAGGGCTAACTGGTTAACAATGATCTATTCCAAGGACGAGAAATCCCAGGTATAGCTCAATATTCTAGCACTCTTCCTGATATTTCTAAATCATGCCTTTGGCTGCTGAAGGACTTCTGTAAGGCAAATGCTGATCCGTATCTCCACTGAGGACAGAAGAAGAAGATATTCAAATTAAAGATCAAGGTTTTGATTAGAAAGAACTCCTTACCAGTACAGAAGTTTAAGTATTGGAATATTCTGCTAATGAAGATTACATCATTCTTATATTATCTTTAAGAAATTATATAGGCTCACCGTAACAGAACCTATGATGCATAACCCCCTCTTCCCTCCTCCCTCTCCACTCCCCCCCCCAAAAAAAACCTATAGTGACTTATAACAGCATTATGTTATTTCTCACAATCTTGTAAGTCTGCATCAGGCCTGGTCATATTGGTTGGCTTTTGCTTATGTGTCTGCAGGTAGCCCACTGGTTTCCTGGGGGCTGACTAGCCTAGGAGGGTCTAAGCTGGGATTATTCAGTTCTGTTGCATGTAGTCTCCAGCAGGCTAGCACGTGTTCCTTCTCAGGAGGAGGCAGGAGTGTAAGAGAGGAGCAGAGATACACAAGCACTTTTTCAAGATTCTGCATGCATCATTTGTTGACGTCCCATTGTCTGCAGCAAGTTAGATGGCCAAGCTAGTCAGTGTGGAAGCCAATTACCAAATGGCATGAATACATACATGTAAAAACCTGGGGCCATTAATATTTCATAATCATTTGAGGTAGGAGTGTCTAGTAAAATCTCTGGCTCCTAGGAGGCCCCATTGGTTAGTAACTATCTCTGAGTTGATTAGATCAATGCACTTTGATGGCTTAGGCTTAGTCGCATCTGAAAGCAGAATAACTATTTGAGGTGTCATCCAACTGTATAACTCCATGACAAGATACCTGGAAATTAGTTTTTCCTACTTCAGGAGATTGACAAGATTGATTTATATCTTTATAGTAGGAATATATTATGGCCCAATTTCAGCATCTTATTATGGGCCCATATTGATAGTAGAGATTTTTCATGCTCTCATTTGACCTTAAATACTAGCCTCTTACAGATACATGTGTGATTTCTGTGTTTATTTGACTACATTAGAGGTTAAGAAAGATACACTTGCTTAAAAATACTGTTAGATGTATTCTCTTCATCTTTTCTTAAATTGTTATATGTAGATCTTGACAGTGGGCAACATCTGCTGAGAATATATTCAGTATAAATAAATGTAGGATTCCACAGTGGGTGAAAGAAGACAAAAAGAAGATCTATAAATAAAGTATCTGAAAAGCAATGTGTTTGGAAAAGACAAGGAGATAGTTGTTAACTAAACACATTAAAAAAAAAAATTTCCCAACACTGACTCAAAAACAAACGGGTAATGTTCTTGGAGAGGTATGTATGTATGGAATAAAAAAGAAATTACTTTCCTCCCTGCTGGGCCTTTGTTAAAGGATGGGTGAGTTTGACTAGATTGCACAGTTGTTATTAATCTGGGGTTTGTGAAACTGGAGCGTTGTTGGTCGAATGAGAGGAGATCTAAGGGTAATTCATCAGGTCCTCTGGATGCAAAAGGATTGCTTTATACCTGCCTCAGTTTTACAGCTGCAGTTAAACAGCCTGCATAAAAGTTGTTTACTTTTTATGCAGTAAATAGAGTCTCTTCCTCTCTCTCTAACTGGGCATCGTAATGAAAATTAAAATATGCCCATTACTTTCTATTACCCCTGAAAAAATTATTTATTTTTCTTTTAAATTATTTTATCAAGGTCATATTGGCATATAACATTGTGTACTTTTCAGATGTATATTATCACATTTCAGTTTCTGTATAGACTGCATCGTGTTCACCACCAATAGTCTAGTTTTTATCCATCACCATACAGCTGTGCTCCTCCAGCCCTGCTGCCCTCCTCCCACCCACTTCCCCTCTGGTGACCACCAATCTCATCTCCTTATATATGTGTTTGTTTCTTTGTTTATCTTCCACATATGAGTGAAGTCATACAGTATTTGTCTTTCTCTGTCTTATTTCGCTTACCATAATACCCTCAAGGTCCATTCATGTTGTCAAACATGGCACAATTTTCTCTTTTTTTATAGTTAAATAGTATTCCATTGTATATATGTATACCACATTTTCTATATCCATGCATGCATTGATGGGCACTTGGGTTGCTTCCACGTCTTAGCTATTGTCAATAATGCTGCAGTGAACATAGGGGTGCATACATCTTTTTGAGTTATTGATTTCTTGTTCTTCAGATAAATATCAAGTAGTGCAATTGCTCGATCACATGGTATTTCTATTTTTAATTTTTTGGGAAATCTCCATACTGCTTTCCGTTAGAGCCATTCTGACAGGGGTGAGGTGATAGCTCAATGTAGTTTTAATTTGCATTTCTCTAATAATTGGTGATGTTGAACATCTTGAAAAAATATTTTGGAGAAGTCAGGTCACATAATATTATTCTCATTTTACAGGTGAGGAAATGGAGGGTGAGATGAAATCACGTGACTTGCTCAAGGCACACAGCTGGTTGGGGCTCTTCCAAATCCCAGCTCAAGGCTTCCTTCCTACAGCTTCCTCTCTGTCCCTATGTACGTTCAGGGTCATGTCATCCCATTCCTTCCAAAGGCACATGACCAGCTTCTCTGGTCACTTTAGGGGAGGGAAGTGGAGGTTCCGGAGGAGACTCAAGCAAGAGATCATTGAATAAATATATTGAGAAAAGGAAAACAAAATCAAGGTAGGAAATTTTACAAGAATTGAAAATAGGTAGCCTGAGAGCCAGATGTGTTTCTTTGTTTGACAGCTTCATTTGATCTGCATGGTATTTCGAAGCACAATTTGGCAGATAACTGGTTGCAACACAGGCAGATTAGCACCTATGCTGTAATACTCATCCTTTTATGTATTTATGTTGCTTGCTTGGCTTCTGCAGATATTTGATATAGCAACTTGGAATCTGAATTTAAGAAATTCAATAGTGCATTTTAGACAGTAGGTCACGAATACCATATCCTTTCCGGGCACAAGAGGTTGGCTGGTTCTTGTGACTCTGGTTGGTCGGGTGGCCTGTGAGTAGCTGGATGGAACAAAAACAGATGTCTGAGTAAGGAAACCCTAGAAATGCACACTGAGGCTGGAGCCTCCTCAATGAGCCTGCGCAGAGCAGCCACTGTACTAGATTGAGGTCAGTGTAGTATTTGGTGTGTGCTCTCATCTCCCTAGAGGGATCAAAGCTGTTGAAACACAATATGTTCCCTGAAAACTGGCTCTCGGAGGAGAAACTGACATCCTAATTATGTCACAGAAATCGGGGACCATGCTGATCACCAAAGCCAGTAATGAACACTCAATAATGGTAGTGGGGCGCTTACATCTTGGCTTTGGGCACTTGAGATGCCCCTTCACCCAATCCTGGAAAAGACTGGTAAAAATGTATCCCACTTGGCTAAGGGAAGAAGAAAGCCTTTCTAATTATAACCACTTACATTTTCTAGACTCTGTTTCAACATACTGTAAGACAGTCTCTATAGATATTTTACAAAAAATAATAATTGGATTCACTAGGATCAACCACATTTTCTTGATCTACAGACATCACATTGGATACCATCCTCTTCTACTTTTCCTAATCACTTTATTTCCCTTACGGTTCTTCAAATCATTTGGCTAAGACAACTCAGCTTGTAGTAAATACACTCTGACTTTCTCTAAACTTATATTCCTACACAGATCTAAGAAATTAGGAAATTGGCAGGAGAGACTGAGAGAAAGAAATTACTTCATTCCCAATGATCAATGGTAAGAGCCAGCCCTTATATAGCACTTGCTAAGTCCCTAGCACTGTTGGAACTGGTTTACACACACCCACTCCCTCAATCTTCAGAACAACTCTATCCCCAGGTAACTACTACTATCCCCATTTCATAGGAAACTGAGGCACATACCCAAGGTTACACAGAAAGTAAGTAACAAGGCTGAGAGTTTAACCTAGATTATCTGTCTCCTGAGAGCTTCTACTCTTGACCATTATGCTATTCTTTTTCTCCAGGTGAACTGGAAAATTCACCCACAAATTTCTACTCCATATCTTTGCTCAGGTTCCTCTCTTCCTGGAATGTCCTTCCTCAGATTCTCTGCCTGCCAAGGTCAAGTTCAATAATCACCTCCTCTGTGAAGCCTTACCTAACTCCTTCTAGGCGTTATTCTTTTGCCTCCTCCTGTAATGACATTTATCACTGGTATTTTTGTCACTGTGTACTCATCTCTCCCCTATGAAGTATAGTCAACTTTTTGAGGAAGAGTGATATCATGTCACTTTTTATATTTGTATATCCATGGTGCCTAGGAGAATGCGTAGTACATAGTAAAGACTCAGTACACAGTGTATTGGACATGAATGAATGAAGATGTTTGGAGATGCTTGTTGATAAATAAGAGTAGGTTTTCAGTTTTCTTTAACTCTGTTTTATTTACTGCTAATCTCTGACCTAATAAGAAATAATTTTATTGGATATTCATTAGACACTTTGATGACCCTAGGCGCATGGGTTCCTGTTTATTTTAAAGCACTACTGAAATGAGGAAATGGATAATCTTGACTTAGGTGAATTTAGTAGTTTCTTTGATCTTCAGTCTGTTGTTTCTGAATCTTAATTAGCTATACCTGTCAGTAAATTAGCAGTGGCCTGTGGGTTATTAAATGGTGAAATAAATGCTTTGGTGTAGTTCCTTTATGAATCTCACAGGATGTCTACATTTCTCATATTTCATTAGATGTCATTATTTTACGGTAATTGCTTACCATGAAATAATGACATCATGTGTAAATTTTGTGAGACCCCATCCATCGATGTGTCTCTGAACACTTACAGTATTAGACTTCTTTTAATTATTTTTTGTGCACCAGAATGCTCACTGTTTTCTCTGCTACTGCTCTGGATATTCATGACTGAACAAATCAATTATTAAAAGGGAAACATATTCCTTTTGTGCATTGCCTGGATGTCTTAACAATCTCATTATTTGATGAATGACGTGTGGAAATATTTAACTCATCCTGTTTGACAGATGTCACGTGCTTGACAAGAATAGTGAACGTGCTCTCCGATACTGAGAGGACTGTGTGCAATGGTTTTACTCAGATTTCAGTATTTCCAGGGTGAGAGTTTTCTGTTTTAATCCTAGCCACGTTTTGGCTCAAAAGTGTTGTTGAATTGTTTGACCTTGATAACCAGCTCTACAGAATGCATTTATAAGGTAAAAAAGAGAAACAGAAAGATCTGCATCAGGTCAAGGTTAACTGTAGTTGGTATTTGCTTAATAATTCACTCCCTACCATTCTAGCTTGTGATGTAATAAATGAACTATTTTGGGAAGAAGGAAGGTCAATGCTATATTCAATTTACTAGAGGAGGTGAGCTTCCATTTGGGGACTTAATTTGAAGAGGATTTTAAGAAAGAAGGAGAGCTGCCTTATAAATGTCTAGGTCAACATAGCCATTTAAGGAATTGCTCCTGCCTGTGTGATTCTTTTATGATCAAAAAAGGAAACTTCAGACGTGGGCTCAGTGACCAGAGCCTTGGTCTTCATTGGAATTCTTGACTCCTGAAGCTTCTTTTCAAACTTTTTATAATCTGCATTTCCAAAAGCCTCTTAAGCACCTGCCTTTCTGAGGCTACTAGAGTCTTCTGAGGCCAGCACAGATCATTGTGCACATCATACCTTGTAATGGCCTTTTTCTTATACACAGACTCTGCTGGATGATCCTTTGGGACAGAGATTGTGCCCTGCTAACATTGTCTTTGCGGCAGCCCCGAGCACAGTGGCTGGGCCATAATAACCGTTAGAAAACATCTACTTAATTAATTATTTTGTTAATAGTATTATAAGTATACAATATATATAATTATAAAAATAAAATATATAATTATAAGTATATAATAGTTATAGTGCCACATTAATGGCAATAAATCAAACTTTGCTGACTCACTCTTTTTCACAGAATACAAGAATTCCAGCTCCTTTCAAATTCACACCCAATTTTTCCTGGGAATCCCTTGAGGTGTTGCATACAAGCTTTTAATCATCTTATTTTTCTTTTCCACTGACCCCACCGAGACTTAACTGGTGCCCGAGCCAAGGGCATATTTTCAAGTTCTCCCCAAAGTCACAAACCTTTCAAGCACTGATACAGGGCTGTGTTTCTGAGGATATTCATGTACAGAAGACATGCTATGTCTCTTGTGGAAGTGGAGACAGTATCTCCTTGCTCCACTTTTTCATCTTGGCATTAAAGGTAAACCAAAACATCTCACATCTTTCAGAAAGTATCCTCATGTCTCACAAAGTTCCCCAAAAGAACAGCTCTTCAGCCCTACCTGAAGCTTCTCTCTTCATCCATCTTGGATATATGTCCTTGGTGCTGGTCTGGATATGTGTGTATATGTCTGGTTCTAATACCATGTTCCATGCTGCCTTCCTATCCTGACTTCTCTCCAGGCATCAATGTAAATATTTCCCTTTTTCTTCAGCCAACAATAGAATTTTATTTCCTTCTTATCTACTTTTCTTCTTTCCATATTTTATTCATACAGTCATTCATTCAACACATGGCTATTGAGTGAATATTATGTACCAAGCAATGTAATAAATTCTGGGAATAAACTGAAGAACAAAACAGATGGGATCCCTATCCCCATGGGGCTTTTAGTTCTATTCACTTGAAGATGCCCAGATATCCTTTAATCCCACTTAAGGCCTAACGTGCATCCACGCTAAGTCCTAAAGCATGACACATGTTCCTGTCTCTCTTGCTAAAACCTTAGTGCCCAGAAAACATCCTCCCTATGTTTTGATTAATTAAGGCAAGGCATATATTCTGTAGTCTGAGGGTTTGTGAACATATCAGGAAGAGGCAGAGAATAATAAGGAACAAGGCTAATGATAAGGACCTTCTTTTAAGCAAAGGAACAAGAAGAAAACTGTATAAGGAGATGAGAAAGACACTATTTGATTATATTGTTAGGGATAATAATCTCCTGAAAATTCCCAACCAATATGGGGAAATAGAGGTGGTCTCCATTAGGAACCCAGGAGACAGTGAAAGAGTGGTATATGGGAAAAAAGAATAACAGAAGGAGCTGGGCCTCAGAGGTCAACTCCAAGGTAAAGGCAGTCCCTTCATGGAAGAGCCTACAGAGTCACTAACTGATGAGCTCTCTGAGGAAGAAGATACACTAAATAGAATGAATTTTAATTTTCTTCAAACAAAGCCCAAATTCCTGAAATATTTTGTTAAAACAAAATAGGTACTCGAAAGCAAGGTGACCTCTGTGCCAACAGTCCCAGTCAATCATGGAGAGATGCCATTTTTGAAGACTGACTCATCAGGTCACTGAAAAGTGACTGAGTCACTGCAAACAGTGAAGAAAAGGTGATCACCCATGAGCTGACAAGGGTCCCCAAGAACTAAAGGCAGGAGACCCAAAAGGAGCTTCCTTTCACAAATCCTGTTATAACTGCTCACATTTTCCTCTTCTGAAAGTCTCTTGCCCCAATAGGAAGATGGAAAGATCAATCAAATAAACTGCAGGAGACAAACCGGAATGACACCAAGAGTTGAATTTTTCCTATACTTGACTTTTGGAAGCTGCTCAACTCTCTGATCACTCCAAGAAATAGGCCACGGCCCAAGGCTGTGAGCAATCATTCAGCCTTCCTAATGACCCTGTCACCGAAGGGAAGCATTATGTGGAACTCATGTCAAGAATATCTTTATGCAAATCAAGCATATAATCGAAGATAATCACTTATAGGAAAGTCTCAGGATAATATTCATTCAAGACAGAATTTTGTGAGTGCTATTAAGATACTTTAAAACAATGCATTGTTCTAACATTATTCCTCAAATTTTCCTTTTTTTAAGGAAAAAAACCATTATATAGTAGAGTTTCTTACCGGTTAGGTGATAGAAAGCATATAGCACAAGTAAGTCTTTGGTCCCTACATGGCTTAATGTATAGAATCATAGTAAAGAAACCAAGTTCAACTACCTAATGGTAATATAAACTTTTCATTGACTTAGCCGAGGTGATCAGATGCCAACAAAATAGTTTAATTCTTTCTCTCATTGTTCCTCATGGGCTATTTCTTTCCCTTACCCTGGATGAAAACTTAGATATTTGTACCATAGCTTTTTCATTCTCTTTAGTTCTAAGAACCATCTAATTTCAGTAATTAAAATGCCCAGTCATCAGTGTAATGATCAAAACTCTGATCTAGTAACATGTGTAGAGCCACTCACTTCCTGCCAGCTTGCACTACTTCAGATCTGGAAACTTCTTTGGGGAAGGGGAATGCAGTTGGCTTCTCCCACCATCTTTGACTAAATCTTTGCCTTCTCAGTAGCTGGACTCCTGACCCTTCAAGGTACATAGAGAGAGAGGGGATCAGGAGAGAAGGGTCATGCCTTATGTGGCTGGACGCTTACCATCTGTCACAAGCTTTTCTTCATTTGAGGGAGATTAGAATTGGCTCATTCTCTCAAGACCTGTACTATGCTTCTCAGAGAATCTTCCTGTGAATTACAAAAGATAAATTTATGGTTCTTTTCCAAGTTCCTGGAACACAGTTCCTAAAACCCTTGGAATCTCCAAAGTGATGAGTGTCTTTTGTATGCTAAGGAGATGACTAGTGATTGGGGACCCCTAGATAGCTTCAGAGTTGGGGGTGGTCACTAGATAGTACAAGTCATGATTAGAGGGTTGGAAGTTTTAGCTCCATTCCACTCCCAACCCCCAGTCCCACTCCTGGCCTCCCCAGGGAGAGGGGCTAGAGATTGAGTTCAATCACCAATTGCCAATGATTCAATTAATCATGCCTACTAATGAAGCCTCCATAGAAACAACTGAACAACGGGGTTCAGAGATCTTCCAGGTTGGTGAACACATTGAGGAGCTGGAAGGGCATGGAGGCTCTGTGCCCCACCCTTGATACCTTCTCCCAGCATCTCTTCCATTTGACTTTCCCTGAATTGTCTCCTTCATAATAAAAGAGTAACAGTAAGTGAAGTGCTTTCCTGACTTTTGCAAGCTATTCTAGCAAATTATTGAACCTGAGGAGGATTGTGGGAACCCCTGAATTTGTAGTCACCTAGGCAGACATGTAGACAGCCTGGGCATCTCATTTACAACCAACATCTGAAGTGAGGGCAGTCTTTTGAAACAGAACCCTTAAGCCAGGGAGTCTGACACAACTCCATGTAGTTACTGTCAGAATAGAGTTGAATTGTCAAACATCCAGTTGGTGTTGGAGAATTGGAGACTTGGTTGTTGGTGTGAAAACCCCCCACACATTTAGCGTCAGAAGTGTGGTCAAGGAAAAACCTTTTACTCCCATGATGGTCTCTCACAGATTTCCCTAATGCGGATCTCTGATGAGTTCTTGCTCAGTCCCCTTTCGTGAGTGTTATGATCCTTTATCCTCAAGGGATATTTATCAAGCTCTTCGAGTGTTCCATGGCCTACGTGGGTTTCTTCTCTCATAATAGGCTGGGTTAGCTATGTGAGCTCCCAGAAACCTGAGCCTTGGGCAAGAGGGGGGCTCTTTGTAGCGTCAGAGAGGTTGTGTGAACAGAGCAAGGACATGAGGGCGTAGGCATTTATACACTTGCTTATGAAGTCCCTCACAGTATAGGATAAAAATGGGTAGAATCAGAAGGAGGCAGGCCATGGATCAGGAGCCAGCCTACTCTCCCCTCTGTCTGGAACAGAACTTCAAGAATCTATGAATTCTAAATTCAACCTGGCCTTCTAGGTTTTACAAAGTAGGAAAACAGGATATATTTTATTTAACTGTTTTTTGGTTTGATTTACATATTTTAAATTGAGACATATGGCCTATGGGCTCTCCATGTGACTCTTACCCTAGGTGCACACAAGTTTGGGATGGGCGTGACGGTAAGTGTAAATTCTATTTTCTTCTTTAGTTTGGACTTGAAGGGTCTTCTTAGAAAGATTCCTACAGAAACTGGACACCATCTCACAAAGTTATTTTCCTTTGCTCCTTGGTTCTATGTCAGTAGGTCATAGCAGGTTTCCCTTTGTAGCTTTTTTCCACAGCACCTCATCATTTAACAATATCACCTAATATGGTGTATGGCATGCTTATGTATTATGTGTATTTTTTATTGCTTGTCTTCCCAACCCCTGCCTATTACCCTGTACCATCACTACCTCCACTAGAATATGACTTCTATGAGGATGTCCCAAGAATTAGAATAGTGCTTAGAACATGGTAGGCACACAATAAATATTTGTTGAATAAATGAGTATGTATACACACGTATGAACATAAATATAGGAAAATGTGCACTAAGTACCCTTTGGTTGGTGAGATTTGATGATGATTTTAATTTATTAGTTATATTTTTACATATCTTACAAAATTTCCATAGTAAATACATCTACTATCGTAATAAAATAATACAAGTATATTAAATTATAACACTTAAACCCTTTTATATTTCTTGAATAATGAATGTTATTGCACACATTTAGTAGATGATGAAATGAAACTCTGATTCTAATAGTTTCAGCTTGTGACAGTCGTGGTGTTTCTCGTGTTCTCCCCAGGGTCTTTGTACCTGACATGAGCATGACTGTCTCCCACATGAGATAGGTTTTGTGTCCTGCCCACCACTCCCCTTTTAGTTTTGTGTTTGCACCCTGGTCATAACTACTCCAGCTGGTGTCCCCTTGCCTTTCAGCCAAAAGAGATCGTTTAATACAAAGTGTACCTGCCTTGT
Source organism: Equus quagga (assembly GCF_021613505.1). Classification (NCBI taxonomy): domain Eukaryota; kingdom Metazoa; phylum Chordata; class Mammalia; order Perissodactyla; family Equidae; genus Equus; species Equus quagga. Next base: position 138,259,579 of record NC_060269.1, read on the forward strand.
GCTCAGAACGTGGGCGAATGTAATAATCAAACCACAATTTTTTGTGAAATACTTAAAAACTTGTGTTTGATTCACACTATGAAAAGATGATCCTCTTCTTCTGAGAGCATACAAGTTGATCAATGTATCGTATTTTAAAAGTTGTCTTAAAATATAAGGGCAAAGGAATAGATAACTGCACATAATGTACTTGTTAAAAAAAAAGTTCTGTGTCTTTGGTGACACCAAAGCACCTGAATGACTATGTTACTCATAGTTAAAAAGCTGTGACTCCGTGTGTGTGCATTGGGGGTAGGCAAAGTCATAGCCCTGTTTTCATTTTTTCTTTTCTTTTTTGTTTTTTAATTTTTGTGAGGAAGATTTTGCTCTGAGCTAACATTCATTGCCAATTTTCCTCCTTTTTCGCTTGAGGAGTATTAGCCCTGAGCCAACATCTATGCCAGTCCTCCTCTACTTTGCATGTGGGATGCCTCCACAGCATGGCTGATGAGCTGAACAAGTCTGCACCTGGGATCCACTACACCCGGCAAGCCCCGAACTCCGGGCCACTGAAGGGGAGTGCGCAGAACTCCAACCACTTGGCCATGGGGCCGGCACCCTCTGTTTTCTTTTGAATGTCAAGTATTAGGCTGTCTTGAAACATTGCAATTTTCAGCACTATTAGAAATAAACAAACATCTGTCCAAATGATAGTTGACCAAACTTTTCAGTTTTCATCTGGTTGTTTGACTGTCATGAACTATCAGAGAATATAGGTATTTATGATCAACATGATTATTTTACTTTAAATGTGATGTTCTATAGACATGATACTGGATTTAAGTTGTCTTCATTTTAGAAATGTAGATAGTGCAGACTTGCCATTGTTCTTTGAACTTTTTTGTGTTTTTTCAACCACTGCTTCCTCAAGAAATAAGAAACGTATTTTTCAGTATGCTTTCTAGGATATTTCATAGCACGCGGGTGAAGATTTTATGTTTCAGTAATCTCAATTCCACTTTTAATATAATCATATAATTCAAACTGAATTGGAAAGCAAAGCGGTAGCACAGTTTAATTAAATGCAAATATTATGCAGTCTCATGTTATTCTAGAAACATTCTAACATTAAAAAGTTTGTAAGCCTAGCCCACAAATCACCTCCTTTATGAAAGTGACTATAATTTCCTCATTTGAAAGAAGTGTCTCTTTTTTTAAAACTCTGAAATCTGTGCCCAGAAATTAACTAGGTACTGCATACAAAGTGGAAAGAAAGCAGACCAGTTCCCATCCTCAGAGAGCTTAACAAGCAACAGTGTCATCAAACACACACATACTAATATATATAGAGAGATATATATTTATTACAGAAGTGGATGAGTGTAAGGAAAATGAAAAGAACTGGTTTGTGAGAATGACTGATAGGTGGCATAGTAAAAATACTGAGACCTCTAAGGAGGTGATATTTAAGCTTTTAAGTGGACAGAAGTTAGCCAGGCTACGTGTGGGGTGCAGAAGAGGTGGTACCTATGGAGCCACATTCAAGGCTGAAGGCCCTGACGCCCCAAGGCCTACACAACTTGGCTTGTTTGAAATTTCGAGAGAAGGTCCGTGTGGCAGCCCCATACAGCCCGTGGCGTAGATTCTGTGCAGTGGACCTTTTTAGAGAGTTCCAGAGGTAAATCTGTCAACTGCTGTGTTGAGAAGCAGTGGGATAGAGAATGGAGCCATCTTGTCCTTGGGAGTGTGCCAACTGCATTGCTTTAACTGCATTTTGTCATGGTTTATATGGCAGGAGTGGGGGTGGGTAGAGGTTGATTCAGATTTTTCTGAATGTCTTCTGTAATTCGGTCACATTTATGAACGTTTTTCAGTGCCTGTTATGTGCTTGGACTGCTCAAGCACTAATGATAATCGGATTAACAATAATAACAATAGCTAACAATTCTGTAGTTTTTCTATGTGCTGTAATAATATTCGCTGATCTCTGTATAGCTTTACTATGTGCCAGAAACAATTCATAGTATTAAGTTTATTTGCTCTTTTGATACTTATCTCAAGCTTATGAGGCAAATATTCTTGTTATCCTCATTTTACGGAGGAAGACAATGAGGTACAGAGAGGTTAAGTAACTTCCTCAAGATCACACAACCTTAGAAAGTAACAGAGCCGGAATTCAAACTCATATGTTCTCTTTCCAGTGCCTTGTTCTTAACTGCTATGCTGTGATGCAATGTGAATTATATTTCCAACTCTAAGGGGGACAGTGAAAGAGACGAACAGAGCTGACTATAATATAAGGAAGACTAAAGTACCAGACCGGAGTATAAACAAAAGATGCCATGAATTCTGATTTTGAAAAAGTGGAGGGTTAGCGGGAGGCTTAGAGTAGTAGAAGAGGAATCTATAATACTTTGTCTGAAGCATAACGAGCTCCCAATAAAGGGAATTTAAGAAATGGGTCCAACTAAGAACCCCTCCTGGCCAGGAAGTGTCCTAAATCTAGGTCTGGCTTCGTGGTCAGGGTCACACAGCCCTACTCTACTTCACGGACACTGAGGGCAGCGTTCTTGCCTATCACAAGGTAGACATTGAGTAAGATTTGTTGGATGGTTGGCAGGAACCACATCTTCTCCTTTCTTGATACGTAATTGGGGAACAATGGTGGCATTTGGTCCCTGATTGTGTGCTGATTGCTGCAGATGACCAGCTGATGAGCAAATACATGACGGCACCTGTGCTAAGGCCTAGCTTCAATTATTAACAACATCTTCAGCATCAGCTCTAATGATCACCATGACTAGGCTTCACACAGCAATTTACACATGACAAAAATTTTCCTGCTATGTCATTTTAATGCCTGAAAATTGATTTATTTTGCCCTCACTTTCATAAAAACTATTTTGCTTTTGCCGAAAGTAATATATGTCTGCAGTTTAAAAAGTTAAGTGATATTATTAAGCTTATAATGAAAAACAAGAGTACTCACCAAATTACTCCCTTCTTCCAATTTCCACCTCTACAGAAGTAATTAGTTTTAACTTATTTTTAGCTGCTTCTTTTGGCATTTAGCATCATGTATCTAAGTAATATGCTTACATTGCAATTTCTTGATTTTTCCGTTTTAAATATTATCCATTGAATTCTCGAGAGAAGACGAGGATTTAACTTTTTAACTGCCTCCTTCCTCCCACCTCCCACACATTCACACTCTCATAAACACACTTCCAGTCTTCCTAGCCTGCAATACAGTTCTCTTGTGCCTTTTGGTTATATAGAGATCTTTGTTTTATGATGACGAAATTTAAATGTAATTCACAGTTTTTCTATTTATTGTACCATGTATCTTTTCATGTATTGTTCCCTTTCTTATACAACTCTGCTTGGAGTAAATAATTGCCTTGTTTTTTTAATTACTTCAGTATCTCTGAATCTATCACTAATTAATTCCCAAACTTTGCACAGAACTTGAAATTTATCATTAATATATTCAAACTCATCAAGCAGCATATCACATTTTCTGGAGGGACTCATTCCTACAATCCTTTATTCTCTTTTCCACTTTCACCCAGCTGATGTGTAGGCCTGTTGCATCTGGGGGTTACTCCATCACCTTCACCTGAGAGCTCCCTGTCTTCTGGGTTGGTTCCTTTGGCTCCTGAATCCCACTTTCTGATCTGCCTCTCTGTTTGGTGGCAGCACATTCTTCAGTAGCTTCCCAAGAAGGACTGCAAGAAACATTTTTGAGACATCGTTTATTAGTCAGAATAGGCTATCATGGGTTTTCAACCTCAGCACTATTGTCACTGGGACCAGAAAATTCTGTGTTGTGGGAGGCTGTCCTGTGCATTGTAGAATGTTTAGTGTCATCCCTGAGCTCTATCCTCTGGATACCAGTAACACCTCCTCAGTTATAGTAACCAAAAATCTTTTAAGATATTGCTAAATGTCTCCTGGGGAGCAATGTCAACTCCGATTGAGAACCACTAGGCTTTGTAAACAAATTAACCCCCAACTCTCAGTTGCTTAACCCAGTACATGTTTGTTTCTTGTTCATGGTTACAAGCGCAGTGGGGGTTGTTGGCACAGCAGTCTGTTCCACATATTAATTTATAAATTATTCAGGAACCCAAGGTAATGAACATGCTCCCATCTTTTATTGGCACAATAATTGAATTCTAAAGTCAAAGGAGCTGAGAGCTTAGGGAACAGGTGATTTTCACTAAGTTTATAACTGACAAATTTCACTTCTCACGTTCCATTGGCCAGAATTAGTCACATACCCATCCTTTTTTTTTTTTTCTCCTGCAGAGGAAGATTTTCCCTAAGCTAACTGTTGCCAGTCTTCCCCTATTTTTTTTGCTGAGGACAATTCACCCTGAGCTGACATCTGTTGCTAATCTTCCTCTTTTTGTATGTGAGCTGCTGCCACAACATGGCCACTGACAAGTGGTATAGGTCTGTGCCTGGGAACGGAACCTGGGCCACTGAAATGGAGCACACCAAACTTAACTGCTAGGCCACCAGGGCTAGCCCAGTCACATACCCATTCTTAATTTCAAGGAAGAAAAGGAAAAATGATCTCACATCTTAAAATTCTGAAAAGTCTTCATTTTACCCTTATCTGGTTAATAGTCTGGCTGGGTTTAGAATTCTTCATAAGAAAGCAATTTTTTGGTATGAATATCATCATTTAACAGATGAAGAGATACCATCAGAGAGCTGCAGAGCTAGTAAGTGGGAGAACTGAAATTGAACCAGTTGTCTGACTTCCAATCAGAGACAGTGCTGTATTTTCATTGCAGCTGTTTCATTTTCCTCCTGGGCACACAGATAAACTGCATTTGTCAGCCTCCTTCCATTAGATTTGTCTCTCTTACTGAATTTTGGCCAGTGGAGTGGAACAGGAGTGATATATGCCTGGTCTATAAAAAATATTCCACGTGCAATTCTCTATTCTTTTTCTCTCCTCATAGCAAACCCAGAAGCCATGAATTGAATGGTGGCATCAAAAAAATGGAAAGAGCTTGAATCTCTGAATGATGTTATGAAGCAGAATCCTGCTCCGACCTCACTGGATAATGAATGATTGAATAATAAACTTTTATGTGTTAAGCCACTGAGGTGTTGAAGTTAGTTATTTTACCTGCTAGTGTTATTTCCCCTGACAAATAGAGAAATAGATACTAGAAATAGAGTGCTGCCATAACAAAAACTCAGATAAGTATCCTTGATTTAGTGGTCAGGAAGCAAGTGGCATGAAATGCATGGCAGAGGTGGAAAGATGGTGACCCACATTATGTGGTGGCAAAACAGTTGGTAAAATTATTTCATGTAATCAGTTAGAAGATAGACAATATACCTCTTATGCCAGAAGCTGTGGAAAAGTGATTGAAAAAAACTTATATGTTAGTATATAAGTTACTAGAGATAAGAATTTGCCAGTTTTCCAGCAGAAATGAAAGGGTATAAAATGAGTCTACAAATACGGAGTCTTGAAGAATTGGAAAAGGATTCTATACCGCACAGAGTAGAAGACACAACTGAGAAATACTTTGAGCAATTAAATTCCATGAAGATTCAGCCTTGGGGCAAAGAACAGGCTAAGGATGTGGTCCATTTTACCCTGATAGCCTCAAGGTAGAAGCCATTATACTAAGAGAGAAACAGAGAATAATAAGGCAACTAAAACAGATTTGAGAGCTAAGTTTAGAACACAGCTTTTGGATAAAAACTTACAACAAATTAGGTATAGAAAGAATGTAACGCAATATAATAAAGGCCATATATGATAAGCCCACAGCTAACATCATACTCAACTGTAAAAAGTCGAAAGCGTCTCCTCTAAGATCAGGAACAAGATAAGGATGCCTACTCTCACTACTTCTGTTCAATATAGTACTAGAAATCCTAGACAAAGTAATTAGTCAGGAAAAATAAATAAAAGGCATCTAAACTGAAAAAGAAGAGGTAAAATTGTCTCAGTTTGCAGATGACATAATGTTATATGTAGAAAACCCTAAAGATTCCTCCAAAATCCTGTTAGAACTAATAAACAAATTCATTAAAATTTCAGGATGCAAATCAATATGCAAAAATCAGTTGCATTTCTATATGCTAATAACAAACTATCCAAAGAAGAAATTAAGAAAACAATGCCATTTACAATAGCATCAAAAAAAAAATACTTAGGAATAAATTTAGCCAAGGAAGTGAGAGATTTGTACACTAAAACCTGTAAAATATTGATGACAGACATTGAAGACACAAATAAGTGGAAAGATATTCCATGTACATGGTTTGAAAGAATTATATTGTTAAAATTTCCGTGCTACCCAAAAGGATCTATAGATTCAATACAGTCCCCTATCAACATTCCAGTGGAATTTTTCGCAAAAATAGAAAAAAACAATCCTAAAATTCATACAGAACCACAAAAGACTGCAAATAGCCAAAGCAATCTTGAGCAGAAAAAAAAAAGTGGAATGCATCACACCACCTGATTTCAAAATATATTACAAAACTATAGTAATCAAAGCAGCATGGTACTGACATAAAAACAGACAAGTAAACCAATGAAACAGAACAGAGAGCCTAGGAATAGGTACACACGTTTATGGTCAATTGATCTTCAACAAAGGGGCCAGGAACTCAGAATAGGGAAAGGACCATCTTCAATAAATGGTATTGGAAAAAACTGATTTTCCACATGCAGAAGAATAAAATTGGATCCTTATCTCACTTCATATATCTCACTCGAAATGGATTAAAGACTTAAATTTAAGACTCGAAACCATAAAACTATTAGAAGAAAAGGTAGGGAAAAATCTTGACATTATTCTGGGCAATGATTTTTTGGATATGACCCCCAAAGCACAGGCAACAAAAGCACAAATAGACAAAAGGGACTACATCAAGCTAAAAGGCTTTTGCACAGCAAAGGAAACAATCAACAGAATGAAGAGATAACCTATGGAATGGGAGAAAATATTTGCAAACCATACATCTGATAAAGGTTTTATATCCAAATTATATAAGGAACTCAAACAACTCAATAGCAAGAAAACAAATAGCCTGATTTAAAAATGGGCAAAGAACCTGAATAGATATTTCTCAAAAGAAGATATACAAATGGCCAACAGTTATATGAAAAGATGCTCAGCCTCACTAATCATCAGGGAAATGCAAATCAAAACCACAATGAGATATCACCTCACACCTGTTCAAATGGCTACTATCAAAGAGGCAAGAGATAAGTGTTAGAGATGATGTGGAATAAAGAGAACTCTGTCCACTATTATTAGGAGTGTAAATTGGTACAGCCATAGAAAATAGCATGGAGGGTCCTCAAAAAATTAAAAGTAGAACTACCATATGATATAGCAATCTTATTTCTGGGTATATATTGAAAGGAAGTAAAATCCGGATCTCAAAGAAATATCTGCACTTCAATGTTCATTGCAACATTTTTCACAATAGTCAAGATATACAAATAGCCCAAGTGTCCATCAGTGGATGAATGGATAAAAAAGATCTTGTATATATAAATTCCGCCATTTGCGACCATGTGAATGGAACTGGAGGACATTATGCTAAGTGAAGCAAGCCAGACAGAGAAAAATACTGTATGGTCTCACTTATATGTAGACTCTAAAAAATATGGTGAAAATTGAACTCATAGAAGCAGAGTAGGAGGGTTGTTACTAGGAGCTGAAGTGGGGAGAGTGGCGAAATGGGGAGATGTTGATCAAAGGGTGAAAATTTGTAGTTACATAGGATGAATAAGTTAGAGGTTTAATGTACAGGCATGATGACTATAGTTAATAATTCTATACCGAAATTTATTAAGAGAGTAGATTTCAGGTGTACTCATCACAAAAAAATGGTAACTAGATAAGGAGATGATATGTTAATTAGCTTGACTGTAGTAATTATTTCACTATATACATGTGTGTTAAATCCTTATGTTGTGCATTTTAAATATATACAATTTTTATTAAAAGAAAAAATGTATATTTAGAGATGGAGAGAGAGAGAGAAACTTTTGGTTTTAATAGTACATGAAACTGATTCGGAGCAAATAGATCAGAAGTCTACTAAGGTTTTGCAAATTATATTTACAAAAATCCACAAGCCTGGACAAAAAAATTCCTTTGAGTTGTAAAACAACTTTTGGGACACCTAGCTTGTTCCAAGAGGAGACAGTCTAAGAAAGTTGTACAGCCCCCAAGGAGAGCATACCTCATAATACTTAAAATGTGGCCAAGAAGCGAGAATCTCAAGGAAGACAGAGGTACTGAGAAAAACAGAGCAAGCGAGTTAGTCCCAGAGAATCAGTGTCTAACCCAGGAAATCTCTCCACTGATGTGGCAGAGGGACATTCCAATGCCTATCCTAAAGGATTTAGTCATTTCTATGGATCAATAACTTTCCAGCTTTCTCTATTCTCTTTTCTGCCTCTGAGTGTTTATTGCAATCATCCAGGAGCATACTGGCAAACTAACTCTCCTGATAAAAAAGCCCTGATTTGTAGCCTTTACCGATTTCTGTGTTGTAAATATTCCTGCTGCTGTTGATGTCAAGCTACCAACAGGATATCATTGAATATGAAATTGCAAGATGTGCATGCAATCAGCTCTTATACTCTGAGCTGGGACAAGACAGCTCCAGGAGGCCACCGAAACCGTCTGTCCCTTTTCCATCACAGTATTCTGAGCGTACTTGTGAAGGGGGCCAGGGAAGATGACTTTTCTTTTTGGTACATAAGTTTCTGGAACAAGGAAACTATATCTATATCTAGAAACTCCATAACTAGAAACTATATCTATATCTATATCTTGCTATATCTAGACCTGATGAAGAGAACTGCATCATCACCCAGAGATCCTGGCATTTGAGATAAATGCAGGAAGTAATTGAAATTTCGGGTTGCTCCTTTAGGAAGTGATATACGTATTTTATGTCTAAAAAGAAGAGTTTACCAAATATTTGATGACCAAAAGAGTAGAAAGGGGGCAGAAAAATTGCTAGGTGTCGATGAAATCTATTTTTCCTTCTTGATCTTATTATTAAATTACATCACCTAGCTCTCTTGAGTCAGGTTGAGACATATGACTGAATTCTGACCAATAGCATGTGGAAAGGAGTGATATAAGCCTCTTCCCACTTTGGCCCTGTATCAGTTAGCTTTCAGTGTGTAATAAACCACTCCAAACTTTGCTGCTTCAAGCAACAGGACCATTTTATTTGCTCATGGTTCTGTGAGTCTGCTCAGATCTTCATATCTGGGTCAGCTGTGCTAATCTCTGCAGCTAAGTTTGTGACTAGACTAGGGCTGCATGGACTAGGATGTCAACACTCACCTGTATGGGTTTCAACTGTGACACATGAGATGACTGGGACTCTTTCCATATGGTCTCTCTAGTAGACTAACCTGGGCTGCGTCACATGTTGGTCTCAGGGTTTCCAACAACAAGAAAGAGCAAGCCCCAATGTGCAAGCATCTTTCAAGCTTCCATTTGCATCACGTATGTAATATCCCAATGACTAAAGAAAATTACATGGCCAAATTAAGATCCACAGGATTGGAGAAATACTTTACATCTTTTGAGGGGAAAAATTTCAAAATCACGTTGGGAAGGGGAGTACATAGAGATAGAGAAATTATTGCAACCACTTTTTGCAAACCATCTACCACAGCCCCATATGAATCTCCCACATGTGATACTCTAATAAAAATTCTGTGATTCCCCATACAAATCATCTATGAAAACTCTCTTTTCCTTCCATGGATATCTCAGAATTCACATGTAGAAGATGTCAATGTCACAAGATGGAAGGTTCTGTGTCTCTGATTGACTGTATTGAGCTTAAGCTATCCTCCCACTATCCAACAGACACACATGTGCACACACATGCACACTGATATTGTTGGACTCTGATATGAGTAGTAAACTTTTGTTGTGATAAGCCAATGAGGTTTGGGGGTTAATTTTTATAGTATCCAGCTTTACTTATCATGATTATCATAAGGTTTACTTTCCACAGTTTATCCAATGTACTAGATGGAAGAAAAGAATAATAATAATAATAATTATGATGAAGATGATTAAATATGTGTCTGCATGATACATATTGGTGCTGGAACGATTAGAGCAAACACTGATGTGGTCCTGAAGGACAGTGGTCAGAGCTGTAAGCAATGCATGTAGTTGTTCAACTTGCCTAGAAGGAGAGATGACCAAAATAGTGATGTACTACACTGATTCAGGGACAGCAGATAATAGTTTGCTTGGATCATCTGGAATTTAGGAAGATCAGATTGGTAGTGTAGTAACAGGGAGTTCTGGGAAGAGACGTGTGGATGTAATATGCTTGCTCAATGGGTGGATCAACAAAGTTATTATGGCAGTAAGGATGGAGGCTGTACATGACTTCAAGGATATGGATTTCCCTTACCAAGAGCTATCTGTTTGTGACTGCTCCTGAGTCCTCAGCCTGCAAATGGAGTACAATGCTGAGTCTCCAATATGGCGTGATTCCCAAGGAAATAGCCAACCAAGTGGGTGATAACATTTGTTTTCACTGGAATAGATACTATGAATATGAATTTGCCTTCCCTGACCACAATGCTTCTGCCATCACTCTCATCTATGGATATATTGAATGCCTCATTCACTATCACAATGTCCCACACAACATTACATTTGTTTAACAGCTTACAAAATGAGTCATTGGCTTATATCCTTGGAATTCACTGGCTTGCTGTATACCCAATCACCCAGAAGCAACTAAGCAGATTGATTGGTAGAATGGAATATTGAAATGGCTGACAACACCTTGCAGACTTGGGATGTTGTCCAAGCCAGTGAGATATATTCTTGGAGCTTCTAATCAATTTACAATTCTCCTATAGCCAGAATAGAAAGGTCTGGGAACTCAAAGGTGGAAAAAAAATGGTTCCTTCTCATTATTATCCCTAGTATACTACTTGTAAAATTGTGTTTCCCATTCCTGCAAAGCTTGGATCTGCTAGTTTTGAGGTCTTAATCCCTAAAAGAGAAAGTGTCTACCACATACACATTAAGGGTTATGTTGTCTAGAAGTTGTGGCTGTCAGCTAGTCATTTGGGTTCCGCAGGCCAGTGAACTGAGAGTTAAGAAAGGGAGTTACTTTATTGTCTGAGGTGATTGATCCTGATTATCAAGGACAAATAAAGTTGCTACTACACAATAGGATCAGAAGGAATTTTTTGGAACCCAGGGAATTTTATGGGATCCTTTCTTAGTACTTCAATGTGCGGAAGTCAAAGTTAACGGAAGACGAAAGCAACTCAGTACAATCGAGACCGCTCGTGGTTCATTCCCTCAGGAACAGAGGTTTGGGTTATTCCATCTAGTAAAGAACCCTTGCCAGCTGAGGTTTTGGCGGAGCACATGAGGAGCGTGGAGTCACAAGTTACTTAAGTGAGGACCGTAGTGCCTATGCAGTTTCTTTCCTGCATGTTATATATATATATATATTTCCAGTTTCTTTTTTTTTACCTCCTTATTGTATTAAGGGTGTTGGTGGTAGTTACCTTATAATGTAATCTTTAAATTGGAGAAAGGAATTGCAACTGAGGTACAAAAGGAATGAACAACATGCAGAGATGGATGCAGTTACTGGTAAGACTTTGGATTTTCTGGTTTTAGGAGAAGATAAACATGTCCTTATTTGTATGAAGGATAATTGGATCATATTGAGCAGAAGAACGATGTTGTCATCTTCTCGTTCAGAAGTTTAAATATATGGGTAAGGTTATATATGGAAGCTGAGTATCCAAGGGGCTGACAATGCCATATATTGTTGAATCTCGGCACCATTCCTGCAAATTTAGGCCCTCCCCCTAAGCAGGATCTAGTTTATAGAATAGATTGGGCCAATGACTGGCACTCACCCAAGATTCAGAAGGTGAGAGGGAAAGATAAACCACTATTCTCTGGCAGCAGCTCCTGGCAGATACACGGGCAGACAGCAGACATGAAGTTTGCAGTGGCTTCCCGATGAACTCCCGCAAAACACCTGCTTCTGTACTGCAAGCAGTGGACTCCACTGGTGTCAACTTCCCTGCTTTCCTGCCCTTTCTGAGTTCCTAAGAATCAGCAGTGAATTTCTTGACCTTTTTCCTCCAATTCTTCCAAAGGTTTGGTAGCATTTAGTTTACTACCTTAATTCTCTTCCTACTTAAAATAGCTAGAGTGAGTTCTGTTCTCCTGACCAACTGGTGATAAATACCTGTTTTCCCTTTTTTCTCCACTGTACCACACTACACTTGTTCTCTGTTTAGTCCCACGTGATGTGATTTAGGAGATCCAGTAGAAGAAAAGGCATAGCTATATCTGCTAACTACTTGATATATAGCAAAGCACGCCAAATTTAGTGGCATTTAAAAACAACCATTTTATTACCCTCACAAATTCCATGGGCCAAGAATTTTGACATGACACCACACGGTGGCTTGTTTCTGCTGCAGAACATCTTGGCCTATATGGGAAGATGCATATTCTGGAGGGAACGCCACAGCTGGTTACTGAAATCATCTGAAGGCTTATTCACTCACATGCCTGGCACCTGGGCTGGGAGGATTTGATGTCTACTATTGAGGACCAGAGGGCGCACACGTGGCCTTTTCGTGTGGCTTAGCTCCCCCGCAGTTCACAGCATCAGGTTAGTCAGGCTTTTCACGTGATGGCTCAGGGCTCCAAGCTTGAGCTAGCAAACAAGGTGGAAGCTGCATCCGCTTTTATGACCCAGCCTCAAACTTCACACAGGGTTGCTTCCACGGAACTCTATTAGTCAATTGCAGTCAAAAAGCCACCAAGATCCAAGGGGAGGCACATAGATCCCCAACTTGATGTGAGTACTGTCTAAGAATTTGGGGGCCGTGTTTTGGAACTCCAATACCGTCTGGTTGAGAACACAGAACACACTTTCACTGGTAGTTCCTCAACCTAGAGTGCTCTCTCTCATCATTCGGAACTGGAGTGTCTGTAAGATGACAGCAATACCTACTTCAGAAGCTTGCTTTCAGACTTGTAGTGGATTGAACGGTGATACCCAACAAAAGATATGGTCCACATAGAACCTGTGAATGTGACCTTATTTGGGAAAAAGTTCTTTCCAAATGTAATTAAGAATCTTGAGATGAGATCATCCTGGATTAGGGTGGGCCCTCAATCAAATAACAAATGTCTTTATTAAGAAAACAATTAATTAGTTTTGACTTAAAAAATAAGTGCTGTATGCGTGTTAGCTGTCTTTACTTAAATTTTCTCCCCTTCCCATCACTCAATCCCATAACTTTGTTTCATAGTTCCTATCAATAGTTCAAATGTTATTATTTGTTTCCTTACTTATTGTCTACTTTCCTGTATACTGGAGTATAAGCACCTTAATAGTAGGGTCCTTGTCTGTCCTTTTGACTCTGGTGTCCTCAATTTCTTAAAACATGATAGTAGGTATTAGATGATCACTATTTACTGAATAAGTGTATTATCAAATGGATCTGAAAAAAATCACAGAAAAAGTAAATGCTAAACCACATGGTCAAATAGTGTTTCAAATGAGGAGTGCATGGTATGATGGACTAGTTTAAAAGGCTTCATGGAAGAGGTTGAAATTAAGGTGGGATTTAAGGAGAGTGGAAGTTCAGTGTAGAGGAAGTATAGTGAAGGTTGGAAGCAGTCTTAGTCATCTTTGTATTCCTACTTCACAATATGAGTGTCTGGCATGTAAAATATCCTCAAAAATTTTTTTTAATTGAACTGAATTTAGGAAAGTGGATATTACAGAAAGTGAATAGTAGGAGCACCATGTAGAAGGATTCTATGAGGAATGAAAATATAAGTAAAACAGAAACAAACATTCTGAACCCATTTGTTTGAGTAGGATTGAAAATCCTTTGCATATATAATCAGCCTACAACTTACTACTGATTCCATTTTATTTAGAAGGAGCTTCTGTTCTAGAAAAATGACGACCAGGAAGAGAAACCCCTAATATTTACCCAAACTGATGCCTAGTCCAATTCCATTGTTGTGAATACAGGCATTCCTAATCTCTGTTTGTGAAATGAATGACTCTTCCATGGGCCTGCTCCTCACAGCTTCCCTTCTTCCCATGCATCTGAATGAATCTACCTTTAAGTAAATAAGGCTAGTTTTTACCTTTTCTTTATTTTTTTTATAGTTCTTTCTCTTGGCTGCACATATGCTTATTGCTTCATAAGGAAATACAAACCAAATATGAACTCTTCCTATATTTTCTGTGGCTACAAGCTATTCATATACAGAAACTATTTCCTTTTATTAATAGGCAAGTGAATTGAATTGATTTTCTAACTCAATTTCTAAGGATTTTACCACACTTCTAATTTAAATCTTGCTTTATTGTTATGACAGACCAGCAGACCATTTTCCCTTTTTTGTCTCAGTTGTATGAATAATGACCTATATGAAGAAAACTACTTCAAAAAGATGCCGTAACAACTAATCAGAATTGTAAACATCTTAAATTGACACACACTGAAAATAACTCTCCAGAAAACGCAAGCATCTTCCAGAAAGACCATAGTAAAAATGAAATCACAAAAAAGACACATTAGAGTGTAAAATAAAAAGCACTTTTGCTTCCTGCAGATTTTCCCTTTATTTGGTTTTATCTCACGTCTATGATGAAATAGTGTGGAATTTTAATGAGAAAGAAAAGTTACAACTCATGTCAATATGGGCTCTTTGTTTTCCAATAGCCTCTTTTTCTTGGCCTCAGTTTCATCATCTGTAAAATGGAGATTGTTATTGTGACTGTCTCTTGGATTGATTCACTGATATATGATTTTGTAGGTTCTGTTTTATTTTATTTCATCTCATTCCTTGACACTGTATTACATGGGGATATTTACTAAAGGAACATGATTAGACATGGCACTGAAAAACAGAACTAGTCTAATTATTTGTTTTTATTTTTTTAAAGGACACTAGCTAAGCTCACCTAAGTTGGAAGGAAAAGAATGAAACCAGTCTTTATAAAATTCTGCCCCGTGAGTCACCCTTGAGAGTTGCTTTGCTGAGCATGAGAATGCAAGATGGGAATAAATCCTGCAAAGACACTGCTTTAATTCACCCTGCTGAGCAGTCGCAACAAAGGGCGAACGAAGGCAGATCTGTTGGGCACCCGGTACCCAGGCTGGGTTATAGTGTTATCCCAATCGACAGAGGTGTCATATGCAGCACACGTCTTTTACAAGCTCTGAGCTTATTTCTCTCCAGAGCCTCTCTACATCACTCCTGGTTTTATAATTAAATTAGGTACTTAGGAATCCTTATTACTTTTTTTCTACCACTGGGGTGTTACTTAGTTGAGTCCTGCATTGTTTATGAAGATGGAGGCAATGGGGAGCAGAAAGCCTGATATATGGTAATCTACTCGCAGATTTAATTGGTGAATTCTCCTTTGGATGGAACTGCATCTGCTCAGTGAAATTGTCCATGGCTACTTACCTCTTGAAACTGACTCATTTCTAGTCTGGTTTTTGTGTCTTCCATAATAGAACAGTAAACAATTCAAGGGCAGGATTATTTGTCCCCTTTCGCTGCCGTGATGCTTCACCTAGCATCTCCCAGCGCACACCTACAGTCCTATTTAAATAACAATTAGCCCGCACTGAGTCAGAGCAAATAATAAAGCTTACTGCAGATTCATTTCAAACCCCAGTGAAGGGGAAGGTCAAAACCTGGGGAAAAAAACAAAGAACTCAGCCTCTCTTAAGCTCCAGTAACAACTTGTGCAGACCAGTGGCAGAAATAGTATCTGAAATATTCTTATTACTTCAAACTAACAAGTCACTCTTTTGTCTTAATCTGGAGGCATATCTCTTAAATACTCACAGCCAACCATTATATAGTGATTAAGGAGAATTTGCAAAGTATTAGACTCATTTCCAAACATTTTGCTAAACTAACTCATTTAATTCTTACAACGACTCCATGAGGTAGATGCTATAATTATCTCCATTTCACAACTGAGGAAACTGAGATGTGTGGAGGTTAAGAATTTGCCTAAAATCACATGGCTAAGAATAAGATCAGAGAGATTTGATCCTAGATGATTTGGCTCTGAAACCCCAAATGCTTAGCAACCAGGCTCTGCTGACACTTGCTTATTGAAGTATAAATGTAAGGAGCATGTTTTGAAGTATTCTCTCAATTTTGTTTCCTAATCATTATGCCCATTTCTCCATCTCGGAACCTTGTCTAACTTTATGACCTTAAGGATGGGAAGTAGGTCTAAGAAGTTATGACGTAGGGCGCTCTCCTGGCCACATGAAAAGAAGAGGGAAACTAGGCTATTGTCTCTTTGGAGGATTATGGAGAGATGAAGGAGTCAAAATTGAGAGAAACAGAGTTGAACCACTGTGCCTTAATATCCTCTTTTTGGACTGAAGTCTGAGATGGGGAGGTAGCTTAGATAAGATGCGGGTGAAGCTAATAGTATCTGGAATTTGTCCCACCCCTAGATAGGAACATTGGGAGACTGAATCATAGGATCCCCTTGCAATAACCTGAGGATACCACATGGTTCAGTACAGTGGGAGAGACTGACTTAATGTTCCCAAATCATGGAAGGAACCCTGAAGTTCCCACAGGCTCCCTAATGTTAATGTTGAGGCTGCTGAAAGCTTGAGGAGATTGTTACAAGAGGAGTGACCCTTTAATCAAAGCCAAAACTGCAATGGACCGCCTGAGTCGGGGGCAAAATGGCAGTGAGAGCTGGTTTTTGGGGGGGTCTGCAAGACCAATGAGAATAAAGATGAAGCTGAATCAGCAGCAGGGACCACCAGGACCTGATCAAGCTAAGCAAAAAGCTGAAGAGGTATTCAAACCGCAGACTTCAGGAGCAGATGCCAGCAGGACATCCACAGAAAGGAGAGGATCATGCACAGCTCAGCAGTGCAGCTGGGGACCGGCAAGGCACCAGGGCCCCCCACTTTTGACAATTTTTTAATTGGAAAAATTAAAATGAGATTTTAAATCCTCATAGGTTATATGCAAATGCCACCTTGAAGAAAAGTAGCTGAAAGAGGGGTCAAATTTGAAAAAAAATTGAGTCATTTTAAAGAGGTTGAATTACCTTAAGAGATGTTTTAAATTATTCTATTATGTCCTAATTGAATTAAAATTAAAGTTTTATTTCCTACTACTATTGAAGTGGGACTCATGAGGAAGATCAATGAAAAGAAATAAATAACTATTATTTCTTCCCTCTGGTAGTGTGGTGCTTTAAATTTCGATTTGTCTGCAAAATTTTCTTTCAAACTTGCAAGGCTCTGCATCAATCTCCATTCTATGGGCAGAATGTAGTGCAATGTCACTTTTAAGCTTTTTTTCTAAGGGTGCACGTTAGTTTAGAAATTAGTTCCTTCTACAGGTTGAAAGGGTGCCAAATATCTTCAACTCTCTTGAAGAATGTTATTAAAACGTTGGCAAAATTCCCTAAAATATTAAGTAAATGTTAACCTTATCACATTTAATGAAACCTCTAAATTTTAGGGGTTAAACCATTGCTGAAAACGAATTATCTTATTATTATATAATATATTAGTTTGATTATCTATTGCTGCATAATAAACTACCCTAAAATGAGTGGCTTAAAATAACAATGATTTATTGCTCACAATTCTGAATTTTGAGCTGGGTTCAGCTGGATGGATTTTTTTGCTGCTCTCGCCTGAGCTCGTTGACGTGGCTGCAGATATCAATGGTCTTCTGTGACATTTGGCTTCCAGATGGGTTTGGTCAACGGAAGGAACCAGTTCTACACGCAGGAGAGGAAAGAAAGTGAAGTAAGGGTTAGTTTTGGGCCTCTGGCTTTTTCCTTGTTCTTCTACCGTGGCCACAGATTTTATTGACCAGCTTCTACAGTTACAGCTGTTGTCTCTGGGTTCTGGCATCTGTCCCTTCCTTGTGTACTCTATTAAATTTGTCTTAATTGGCCAGTTTGAATGTGCTCTTTCCTGACAAGACCTTGATATTTGGTGCGTGTCTTAGCATTGGAAATATAAAGTAAACCAAACAGATACTCTCTTCCATTCTCCAGGGCCTTAGTCAACACTTTATCACATAAAGTCAAATTAAGCAAAAGAGTTTATACTTTAATGGAGGTTGCCTAAAATAAATACAATAAATAAACAAAATCCATAGTAATTTGGATAGCAATTAAGTACTAGGAAGAAAAAAAGAATGTATGGGAGTTAGAAAATACAGGAAGAGGAGTTTTGAAACTTTAAAATATTTATGTAAGCTGGAATTGAAAATCCTTGAGCAGTAGTCTGGTTCAGTCCTATATCCTTGGCTCCTAGAATAGTGCCTGACACTTCGTAGGTTCTCAATAAATAGTTGTTGAGTAAATGAATGCATGAATGAGTACACATACAAATGCATTCATGCATTCATTCATTCATTCATTCATTCACCTAATACTTACAGAGTGCCAATTCTGCTAGACAATCAGGATAATATAAAATGACCAATGACCAAAGTTCTTTCCTTTAAGGAATTGACAACTAATATCCTTCCCATCCAACAATATTATAATGGCCTGTGATGCACATCATTTCCTGAACTTCTTTTTACTCCCGTATGTGCAGTGGCCCTCTACACATAACGAAACAAACTGAAATTAGTCAAGACTCTTATATTGAATGACCCAACTGATTTTAACAATAACATAGGTTGATTTTCTTGACTCATAGATACTAGAAGTTAGTACAAGTTTAGTTCAGGGTTCGGCTGGATCCAGGCTCTTAATAAGCATTAGTATTGATCCCTATTCTTCACTTGGTGCTCTTTTCCTGTTTTATTTGATGTAGCTTAATTTTCACCTGCTCTTTCCCCACAGGTGGTAGAAATTTGCTATGTACAGCCGCGGGCTTACAACCTCCTACTCTGTAATGTCTGCAGGAAAAGTTTATTTCCTAACTATTCCAGCAAAGTTTTGAGTGTGTCTTTCATTGGCCAACTGTGGGTCACATGCCTATCTTTCAACCAGCGATTGTAGTCAGAGAGATGTGAATCTCTATTGGCCGTATCTGGCTCACACATCACCCCTAGATTCAGTAATGAGAACCAAACTACTGAAATCACTTGGACTTAAGAGAATGTCCTAAGAAAAATTGGGTTTGTATTACCATAAGGAGGAATGGATACTGGTCAAACAAAAGCAACAGAAGTCTCAGATACTCTACTAAAAAGCTTTATACTTTATATACTAATATTCTAATTAAAGCTCCTAATTTGGACTAACTGGGAGGTGGAAATTTTGGGTAAATTTGTAGACACATTTAAAAGAAGTTTCTGTTTCTTTTAAATGAATTTCATGTGGATATGTAACACAACAAATTCACTAAGCATTGCTTCTACTTCTTTGAGGCTAATTGCTGTAAAGAATACATGGAAAGAGTTTGTAATTAGCATGTCTTTTATTTCTATAAGAGAACGGATGCTTCTAAAGTATTTGAGAAGGATTGAAAATGTAGTTCTTCAAGTGGTTTTAAACACTTTGCTGCAATTCTTCTTACACTATTAATTTACTTGGTCAAATTATCACAGATTCTGAATTAATGGAGTGTTAGTATGTATGCAGATGGGATTATGTAGTTTGCTTTAAATGATCCTCAAGGCATTGTGTTCCCTCTACCAGTGGGAGAATTGTGCAAATGTTTGCTGAATCTTTTTAAAGTAAAAGCTTTAAAGATTAGCCCATTTATTTATTGAAATTGTGTTAATTTACTTTGAAGCATAGACTTTTTTACTCAAGACAAAGTAGGTCTTGCTTATTTTAGATCTCTGCCTTGAACTAGAGGATTGTCTTACTGTCTGTTGGAACAGTGTATCTCTAAGTGTGGTCCATAACAGTGCCATTGAAGTGTGGTCCTTCAACTATTATAGATACACAAGAAACAAAATACAGAAATTGAGAGCATTTATAACTGTTATAGCAATTAAGTATTTTTGCAATGTCCAAATGCATACTCAGTAGAATAATATTGTTGAAAATGGTATAGACCAAGTTGGGTGTGCTTGAACTTGCATTATCAATTACACTTGCCATGAACTGCATCCTAATAAGGCACAATGGACCACATATCACTTGTAAAGGATTGAAAAAAAAAAACTAGTTCCTTATGCAAGATAGTTTGAAAACAACAATTGTACCAAAAAAAAAAAAATTGTTGGAAAGCATAAGGAAGCTACCAAGACAATGGATTTCTCAACCCAAATGTCGAAGATGGTAGCATTATTCAAGGCCTCACATGATCTCAGCAATTTTTTTTATATGCAGTGTTTGAAACACAGAAATAATATACAAATATCTAAAGAACAAAACAATGTGATTAAAGATCAAAATAAGCATTAGAGAATATAAATAGAATTACTAATAATCCAGATAATGGATCTATCAGTTATACAGTTTAAAATAACTAAATATGCTCTAGATATAAGATAAGATTGGGAATTTTGTCAGAGAACTGGAACATATGTTATATTAGTAACAAATAGAAATTATACAACTAAAAGATGCAACAGCTGTATCAAGAATCAGTGAATGAATTTATCAGCAGATTAGATACAGCTCAGAAAGAAAATCAGTTAAATAAAAATTAGCTAAGTTGAAAACATATAGAATGCAGCAAGCAGAGACAAAATGGTAGAAAACACACCACACAAATTGCAAAGACACATGGGGTACAGTGAAATATCTATCTGCATGTAACTGAAGTCCCAGAAGGAGAAGGGAGAAATAATTAGGCTGAATAATATTTGAAGAGAAAATGCTAGAGTATTTTTCTGAATTGACAAACAATTTCAAACCATAGATTTAAGAGGCACTATGAACCTTAAGCTTGATAAATACAATGAAAGCCACACTGATGCACACCACAGTCAAATTACTGAAAACCAAAGAATTAAGAAACTCTCCAAAGCAACTAGAAGAAATGTTCCCTTCAAAGAGCAGCAGTTAGACTAACGGCTGATTTTTCAACAGAAACAATGGTTGAAGAAGGTCAATGAAATAAAATTTTAAATTGTTAAGAAAAGCTGTAAACCTATAGTTCTATACTCAGTGGAAATATTCTTCAAAAATAAGAGTGAAATAAGGTAATTTTCAGACAAAAACTGGGAGAATTTATCATTAATGTATGACCCCAGAGAAAATAAGAATATTCTACAGGCAAGAGAAAAGTGATCATGGTTAGAAGCTCAGAGTTGCAGGAAGATATGAAGAGCAATATAAGTGTAAATGTAAACGTGGATAAGTCTAAATGAATATTAATGGTGTGAGACAATAGAATGTCTTATGGGGTCTCAAATACAGAGAGAATTAAAATAGCAACAGGAGTGCTGTAACAATTGAGGGGGTGGGTAAATAGAGACAGATATTAAAAGTCCTTTGCATGTCCAAAAAAAGAAAACAAGCCCTTATTTCCATTAAAATTTGATGAGTCAAGAACAATGGTTCTCAACCAACAGTGATTGTATCCTGCAAAGGATATTTGACAATATCTGGAGACGTTTTTGATGGTCACAACTAAGGGGATATATCTGGCTTTCAATGGGTAGAAGCTAGAAATGCTGCTAAAATCTTATAATGCACAGGAAAGCCCCTCTCATCACAAAGGATTATCTGGTCCAAATTGTGACTAGTGCTGAGTTTCAGAAACCCTGATCTAGGCTCATCACTAAAGAAAAGAATAAAAGCATGACACTCAAGCTAATAGAGAGGTGAAAAATGATAAAAATAATAAATTCATATTGGGACAAGAGAAAAATAGAAAAAAGGAAGATAGAGCACGTGGAACAAACAGAAAGTAAATCAGATGATGGTAAATTTAAAATCAATTCCTTCAGTAGTTGCTTTAAATATAGATGGACAGATGCTCCAATATAAAAAAGATTGTGTTGCTGGATAAAATAAGCTACCCTGTGCCACTTACAATAAATATACCTTAAAATAAAATCAATGCATAAAATGCAGAAAGATTTAAAGTTAAAGAATGTTAATATATTTTTTGCAAAATCAATGAATAAAAGCAAAAATTTAGCAGTTTCCTATTGCTTTTGAGAAGCATTTATACATAGCAATTTTTTTCTCTCTCCCCTCATCCAGATGCATTATTGAAAGCCTTTTTGCACCATGACAATCAGTAGTAATTGTAGATTCAATTTTGTCGTAGATGACTGTCTTCATAACTCAGTAGACCATGAACTTCACAACAGAGATTAGATTTGCTTTTAATTTTCCTGTTATAAGCACAGCATCTGCCATAGTGCCTGGCATATAGCAAGTATTCTATTTATACAATGATTTTAAAATATGTGTGGCATTCCTTTACCCCAGTAGTTCTCTAACTTTTGGGTCTCAGATCATTTTACACTATTAAGCATCATTGAGGATTCCAAAGAGTTTGTGTAGTCATATCTATCAATAATTACCATGTTACATATTAAAACTGAGAGATTTTTTAAAGCCCTTATTAATTCATTTAAAAATGGTAAACCTGTAGTATAACATAATTACATATTCTTTTGAAAATGACTATTTTTTCAAAAACATTTAATGAGAGTAATAGCATTGTTTACCTTTTTTGCAAATCTCTTAAGTGTCTGGTTTAGTAGAAGACAGCTGTGTTCTTATATCTGGTTGTGCATTCAATCCGTTGCAATACCTTATTTTGGTTGAAGTGTATAAAGAGAATTCAATCTTGCACAGACATGTAGTTGGAAAATGGAAGAGTATTTTAGTAGCCTTTTCAGAAAATAATGGATGTTAGCATTTGATATTACACCAAAACTTGACAAGTAGTATTTTCTTAAAGGTTAATTGCAATATGCAATTGGAAAACAGCAATTACCTTTTCTCTCTGTTACTTTAGAATTCATGCATCTAATTTGCATTTTGAATAGATCTTTTATCCAGGCATGATTTTCTAACATCATTCATTGGTCATTTGGAAAATACTGATTCATCTAATTATGAAGACCTTCCAAATATTGATACATTTCATTGTACAATATAAAAGTATAAAACTCATTAAAATAACAGACAATTTAATCAGAAAATATTGGGAAGTGATCAAGCTTATGATGTTACTCACCAGTTTCAAAATTGTGATTTGGGGGGCTGGCCTGGTCGCATAGTGGTTAAGTTCATGTGCTCTCCTTGGTGGACCTGGGTTTTCAGGTTCAAATCCTGGGTGCAGACCTACACACCACTCATCAAGCCATGCTGTGGCAGTATCCCACATACAAAATAGAGAAATATTGGCACAGATGTTAGCTCACCGACAATCTTCCTCAAGCAAAAAGAGGAAGATTGGCAAAAGATGTTAGCTCAGGGCCAATCTTCCTCACACACACAAAATTCTAATTTTCATTTGAAAGCTTGAGTTTTATCACTGGCAACAATCGTTATCAGTTGTTTTCTTTGAAGTAATAGGCTCACTTCTCTCATTTTGAGAAAATGTCCGCTAGATACTGAGAAGTCTGAATAATAATACTTTGGCAGTCATTTTGACAAGTAATAATGTATTCCATGGTAAAAAATAAAAAGCAGCGAATTCAGTTCACAACTCAAACAACCAAATAAGTACTTTTCCTGGAGATAACTGTTTTACTTCTGTAGACAGAAGAAGAGCTTTATGCATATTTCCCATTTTGTCAAATGGAAGATTAAAAAGACATACTCAAGGATCAGGATTTAATAAAATTAAACATTTTAACTACATCTTCAGGGACATTCTTGACTGCAACTGGCTCATTTATTTTTCCTTCCTGCATGTGTATGGCAATGAAGAATACAATTACTAGCTAATACAATTTGGTGACTTGGCCTTAATCTCTGCCAAGGAGCCAACAGTTTTACTCACCATTGCTTTTACACCATTAGTAAAAATGCCAAAACAGTGCAAAAGGTAAATGGTTTTTACTTCATGGATTCTAGTCTTGGGGACCCCCAAAGTTCTCACAGACCACACTTTGAGAAGCATTGCTTTATATATATTTATCTAATGTAACCGCCAGACTGGCTACTTGTCCCTGTCCACTCCTCCACCTTTGGGAATTTCTTCATTCAAAGTGCTCCTTTCTCTCACTCTGCCTTCTTCAGTATGGTCTTGTCCTCCCCAGGGCATGACACATTGGCTGACCTCCAAATGGATTTGGTCGCTCCCACACTGAGTCGTGACACTGTTTTTAACAGGTCTTGTGGTGGAATTCCACATTGGTGGTCTCTAATTGTGCCATCACTAGTGTTCTCTGAGCTTTCTAGAGGTGGACCCTGTGTGCTATTCGTCTTTGAAAACTACTTAGTGCCTAAGAAAACATCCTGCATATTTACATCCCTGCATAAATATTTACTACATTGAAGTGAATTAAGTATGATTTTATTAAAACTCGTGGAATCATCTCCAGGGGAATTAGATTAACTTTACAAAACTGCTTGTGCTTTTAGATAGGTATTTTTGTCACTTACCCTAAAAAATAGAATTAAGACTATTAAACCCAATGACCTGGATGATCCAATACAAATTGGATGGTTTTGCTAGAGATTAATTCATTCCTTTAGTTACTCATTCATTATTCTTTCATTAAGTTTAGTTTTTAAACAAGGACTTATTTAGCACTTACTATGTGGAAGCTATACAGACATAATCAGGAACAATGGAGAGTGTCTCATCCAAAGGGCTTACATTCTTTCAGAAGCTATATTATGATCACCTACTAAGTGTAAGGAGATGTCTAGTCATTTGTTAGACAGACTTCCTGCCACCATAAAGTATATATCGTATAACTGAAGAGACATGTAGATTAATAAATTAAAATACAGTATGTTGGGGGCCTGGCCCAGTGGCATAGTTAGTAAGTTTGCACACTCCACTTTGGCAGCCTGGAGTTCCTGGGTTCAGATCCCAGGCACAGACCTATATGTTGCTCACCAAGCCATGCTGTGGTGGCATCCCATATACAAAATACAGGAAGATTGGCAAAGATTTTAGCTCAGCATCAATCTTCCTCAAGCAAAAAGAGGGAGATTTGCAACAGATGTTAGCTCAGGGCCAATCTTCCTCACCAAAATGAACAAACGACTAAATGAATGAATAAATAAATAAAATACAGTATGTTGGACACTATTACAGAAACATGAACAATAAATTGTGGCAGCTCTGAAAAGGGAGCAAATAATCCTGCCTGGAGAAGTGAATGAAAGCATCACCATTGAGTTAACATTTGAATTGCATCTTAATTAGAAGAGTTGTGATAGGTGAAGAAAGAGATAAGGACAATTCTTGCAACAACTAATGACAGAAACATGGAATTGTGATATATCCTATTATGTTCAAGAAGTGATTAAAGTCCCTAAGAGCAGGATCAGAGGATATATGTAGTAGAGGAGGTTGAAATATAGTTTGGGCTTAGATTGTTCTAGGCTGGGTAAGATCTACTAAGAAGCTTGAATTTTATGGGTAAGCATTAGGGACCCAATGCAAATGTTTAAGGATAGTGATGTGAACACCTCTGCATTTTTGGTAGAGCAGCCTAATGACCAAGTAGAACCTAATGAGTGTGGTTGGATAATGCAGATAGAAAACTAGTTAAAGCAACAATGGCACAATTTCAATCAGAAATGGTGAAAACCAGAACTAACATCTCAGCAATAAAGAGTAAAAAGAGAGAGCCAAATTTGAGAGGCATTTCTGTAACAAATAGAATTGATCTGACTTAGCAGTTATTTGGATTTGGGGAATGAGATAGAGGTAGGAGGTGAGGATAACGCAGACATTTGAACATTGGGAAATTGGGAAATTGGAAGTGCCATTAACCAAGATCAAAAATGCATGAGATGATGAGCAAGCCCTGATGGCCTAGTGGTTAAAGTTTGCCATTCGCCACTTCGGCCCAATTCGTTTCCTGGTCGTGGACCCACACCACCCATCTGTCACTTGCCATGCTATGCAGTGGCTCACATAGGAGAACTAGAATGACTAACTACTAGGATATACAACCAGTCACTGGGGTTTTGGAGAGGGAAAAAAAAAAAAGGGAAGATTGGCAATAGATGTTAGTGCAGGGCTAATCTTTCCTTTCCAAAAAAAAAGTTAAATGAAAAGTTTACTCTTAAAAAAAATGCATAAGATGGAACTGGTTAACAAGGTGGGGAGAAACTTTCCATTTTAGATAGAAATTGGACTTCAGAAACAAATAGTCCTGTATCCCAACCTTAGTTCTCTAAACTGTTGTGTATGATATTTTTATTTAATTTGTAAAATGGATATGCTCACTGTGTATTGAAGAATTTGTCCCTGCCCAAAGAGAAGTCTGGCTTTTGTTCCTGGCTCCTGGGAGGTAACCCTTAAACCTTTGGAATTTCTCAAGTGATAGGAATGCTTTTGTTGTTCAAGGTGGGCCCCTTGGACCACACCTGATAGCTCATGCTGAGAAGGTGACTCATGGTAGACCCCTTGGACCATGTGGTGTCAATCACACCTACATAATGAAGCCTCAAAAAAAACTCTGAACACAGAAGCTCAAGTGATCTTCCCAGTTGTCAATACTCCATATATATTGTCACACATGAATAGTAGGAGGGCAAAGCATCCTGAGGGCAATGGAAGCTTCACATTTGGAATGCTCTTAGACTCCACCTTATGCATCTCCTTTTTGGCTGGTTCTAACTTGTATCCTTTCACTGTAATATATCATATCAATGAGTATAATATAATAGCCTTCAGTGAGTTCTGAGAGGCTTTCTAGTGAATCATCAAAACTGAAGTTGGTTTTGGGAAACCCCTGAACTTGTAATTGGTGTCAGAAGTAAGGGTAGTCTTGAATGGACTTCCCTCTCTAAATTTGTGGTCGGATCCTAACACCTTATAGTTGAGGTCAGGAGTCTTGGGCAGACTTGACGATCTGAAGGACTGTGCCCTTAACCCCACAGTTGGCTTAATGCTAGGTTCTTACAGACTTGTGAGAATTAACTCGTTTATTCTACAAATGTTTGCACAAACTATATAGTATATATGGTGTGTGGCACTGGAGCTATAGCAACGAAAACACGTTCAACCTCTCCTCTCATGGAACATAGAACACAGGATTAAGTGAGGTCAGGTATGTGCAATGGACTGAATGTTTGTGTCTCCCCAAAATTCATATGTTGAAGTCCTAATCCCCAATGTGATGGTATTAGGAGGTGGGGCCTTTGGGAGGTGATTAGGTCATGAGGGTGGAGCCCTCATGAATGATATTAGTGCCTTTATAAAAGGGACCCAAGAGAGCTCTCTTGGCCTCTTTATGCCATGTGAGGATACAATGAGAAGACAGCAGTCTGCAACCCAGAAGTCCCTCACCAAAACTCAACCATGCTGGCCCCCTGATCTTGGACTTTCAGCCTCCAGAACTGTGAAAAACAAATTTCTGTTATTTATAAGCCACCCAGTCTGTGGTTATTCACTATAGCAGCCTGAATTGACTATGACAGTATGTAAAACTGTAAAGAAATTGGCATAACTCCTCGCACACAGTGAGGTCCAAATAGATATGAATCCCCCTTGACCAAGTTACAGCCAGGTGGAGATGGATGTATAGTGGGAGAATAGTTTGGTGTATAAATATAAATATGGGTGTTGTTAGCATCTAGATGGTGTTTGAATTCACGAATATGAGTGAGATCATGTAGGAAGGGCTTTTAGAAAGAGCCTTTGGCTGAAGAAACAAAAGGTCTTCTCAAGCTCAAAGAGAAACAAAGGATCCCAGCATAGACAAGGCAGATTGTTCCATACCTGCTTTATGGTAATAGATAACATACAATTGAAACACATGACCTGAAATTATGAAAATAATTTATTTCCAAGTGGATAGGTAAAGGAAACCCAAAATTGATGCTTCCTTAAAATACTTGCAGCAAATATAGGAGAAATACATATACAGAATGAGAACTTTCCACAAAGAGTTAATAAGGAGTTTCATCTTAATATTCTGATGGGCCACTCGTCTCTAGATTATAACATGTTGCAGCTGCAAATACACTTTTGGCCCCAATGATTTCCTGGAGTGAAAACAAAATCACTTTTAATTTTTGAAATGGGCATGTTAGCAAGAACAAATTTTCTGGATTTGTCAAATGGGCTTTTCTGCTTTCAAAGCAGAAAAGTTAGCATCCATTTCTGATCACTTTATAAATGTTATGCACAAAAATAAAAGAAATTGTCATGTATTTCATACCAAAACGCTGTACAATGAAAAGTAAGCCTGGAGAAAGGAGGTCATGGGCAAAACTTCAGGGGGCGTTGATTTTTGCAGATGACATCATAGCTGGGGAGAAATATAATTGAACCTGTGTTGTTCACTCTGTGGTTTCCTAGCACCCATAATGCAAAAGCTTATAATAGGCATGTAGAGGTTCTTATGCTAGAGAGAGTTAGCAGGATTTTATTTCTCAGGATGATAAAGCGTGTTCTTCAAGTGATTGCTGGAGAAAATAGATAATTGACTGAGCCACTAAAGTGCGGTATTGTCCTCGTCTTCTTGTCTTCATTTGTTCCTCTGTTTTTAAGTAATGCTTCAGCCCCATTCAACAAGTGACCCAGAATATGAAAACACTCTCAAATTTGATCTTATGCACAAAAAAAACACCTCTTAAAAACTTATTTTTTAGAAAATCAATTGCTGGAGAACAATACTGGGAACAACTTATGATTCACTAGACGACACACCACTGTCTTTCTAGTATTGGAAAAAGTAATGATAACACATATTTTTGAACAGAAGACTTTGTGCAATGCAGAGTAACCAGATTTTCAGCAAAGTGAAACATTCCATATGCTAATAAAGACAAAAGCACTTGGCATTTCCCATTGTCTTCAGCAGTCGAAGTCAGCCCTAAATCTCTAACGGGTACAGCAAGAGTATGCAGTGAAATGAAGATCTCTGCTCTGTTTTATCCCTTCTACTGAACTTTTCAAATACAGAAACTTTTCAAATTGTCTTTGTAGGGTTTTCTCTGCTGTGTAAACTTATATATCTTGATGCCCAGATTGGTTGTATTTAAACTGGATGATTAAAAGTAGACAAATATTTAAAATGCACAGAGTATTATTATATTAATGTATTCATTCAACAAACATTTATCACGGGGGTTGTATTAAATTCTACATTAGGAACACAATTCAAAAGTGAAAACCTGAAGTACTATCTGGTCAGATACTCACGAAGGCATTAATTCTTAGGGCCTGCCTCCTCAGATTTCATGCCCATAGCTGGAAAACTAGGATCAAAAGTTGCTCCAAATAACAGTAGCTTCAGCTTGAACAGGTAGCGTTCGTTACATTGCCACGTTGTGTCTCATAGAATCGCTTTGGGGTTTTATTCAAAATACTGTAAAGAATATCAGAAGTTCATATTTTTCTTCATATTGTTAAATTTTATTTAAACAGCACCATTTTTAAGGTTCTTTTATCAGAATAAGTTCCTTCCATCAGAATAAATTTCTTTTTTCACACACACGTATACACACACAGAACAATAGTTTGTATGTTTTCATTTCATATTTTTTGCAAAGGGATTGCAAGAATCGTTGATGACCAAACTTAAAATAGTATCAAAGGTAATTTTTAATAATTTAAGAAAATTTAAAAAGTAATGCTGATATACTAAATTATTACTTTTCTTACTTTTGATTAACTAGATTTTAGTGAAAAGAGGATATGTGCACATGGTAAAAAAAGTAAATAAGGGAGAAAAAGGTAAGCAATGAAAAGGTGATATCCATTTTCCCCCAGAACCCAAAGATCTGCCCACTTCCCAGAGGTCACCACTGCCAAAAGGTTATTTGCCTCCAGAAATAATTCTCTGCATATAAAACATGTATGATACAGGTGATGCCTTTTTAAACTTTTTATTTTCAAATAATTTTAAATTTACTGAAAAGTTGCAAAAATAATACAGAACCTTCATACATGTCTTACTAATTTCCTCTCATGCTAACAACTTGCAGAAAAATGGCACAATTTATCACAACCAAAACATTAACGTTGGATTAGTAATAATAACTAAATGACATATTTAAATTTTAGTGATCTGCTGCCTCCAATGTCTTTTTTTCTGTTCCAGAATATAATCCAAGATTCCATATTGCAGTTAGTTGTTGTGTCTCCGTAGCCTTCTCCAATCTAGGCCAGTTTCTCAGTCTTGTCTTGTATTACCTTTGTATTTTTGATGAGTGCTAGTTATTTTAGAGAATGTCTCTCAATTTGAGTTCATCTAATGTTTCTTCGGGTTACATTGTATTATATATTTTGGCCAAAAATACCGTGTCTGCATCATAAGAGGTGCACCTTGGGAGTATATCTTAATATTGATGTTGTGCACTGATGTTATAAAAAATTTAATACCGATTTTAGTGTATTCCACATATCACTTTGATGTTTATTTAACTTAAAGAAAATTCCATTTCAGCATACCATTCTTCTTTATGTCTACAGAGTATTCAGTTGCACTGTGGGCCACCATTTGTTTAATGTCTACTATTGTTGAACATTCAGATTACTTATGGTCTTTTCAACTTTAAATAACAATGCTGAAAAGGACGTTACTTTAAATGCGTTTGTGTGGGTCAATGTACATACACGTAGGGTAAGTTTCTAGCAGTGGAATTGCTGGGTCAAAGTTGATGTGCATGTTAATTTTGATGATATTGACAAATTTCCTGACAATTTACATGCCCCTCCTTAGTCATGTAGCAGGGAGGCTTATTTTTTCACATGCTGGCTGACACTTTTTGATCTTTGCCAGTACGATAAGAGAAGAGTGGTATTTTATTATGGTTTTATTTACATTTCTACTATTACGTTTGTCTGTTAATAAACTATGATATTTTTTGTGTACTCTTTATTCTTGTTCTTTGCCCATTTTGCTACTGTCATTAGCCTTTTTCATATTAAAAGGGTTCTTTAAATAGCAATGTAATTAACCCATTGTCTTCTAGATGCAGATGTTTTCCTCAGCATTTCATTTGTGTTTTAACTTTATTTGTAGTGCTCTACTTGTGACGGTTATTGATTCTTACAATGGCTGATGAACAACATGTTTCTCAATGTCAAAGATCTGGAATTGTTTCCTAAAGTTACCTGTAGTCATAATATAGTTCTTTCCTTTTATATTAATAAATGTTTTCTGTTTAAAGCCTATCATTAAGTTAAAACCTGGAGGACGATTTTAAATGTGTTTTTTGACTTATTTGCTTTTTTTCTTTAGTTTGAATAGTCATACTGACAAATTATCAGCAAAAAGTAACAGCTTTTATCTGTCAAACAGTTTTGCCTTTATACCCACATACACTTTTGGTCAATTTATTTACTATTGTAATTGACTCTAGTTTCAAACCTGTGCTATGTAGTAAAAGAGAATAATGACTACCCACTTTTATACGTGTCTATACTTGTATATGTGTGTGTCTATTTGCATCTATTTATTTAAATATATAGATATTTGCATATTTATGTTTATATTTAAAGGAGAGAAGTCGTAACCTGACAAATGTTCCCTTATATGGATATCAGATGTTTCCAACCTGGGAGAGATAAATAATTTTCTCTTGGAAAATACATACTTTAAAAAACTAGACTGTTGACAATGTTCTCCAAAGTAAAGGTGATTACTTCTCAAAAATAATTAAAGAACTATCTTTGCTATCTTTTCTTTTCTTTCTTTCTTCTGAGCTATATGACCTTCCTACATCCAACATTCATCATAGCTCATTTCTTTTTGACATGATAGGTGCCAGATATGGCTGTGCTGGATTTCAGAACTTGAGGCCAGGAAGCATTTGGTTATTGAAAGGAGAGATCTGTTGGAGCTGGTTGAATCCTGGACTAGAGTCATTGGATTCAATGTTGGACCATGTCTACGTGACAGGGCAATGTCCAGCCCTCCCTCATCAACGGCTTGTACAGCCTCCCCCACAGCTGGAGCCTCTGGCATGCTCCTGACAGCTCATCCCTATCCCGTGCTCTAGTGTCAATTCTGGGCTTAGACAAGAGAGCATTCTATAACTCTGTCTCAGTTATTCTTGACTTTGGCTGCAAAAATGGGGTAGGGGAACTGGAATTTGGTATTAATACTCAGAAGGACAGAGACTGCAATTTATTCATTGTATGTAACCCAGATGGCAGTGAGCACTTCCCAGCCCCCTCAGAAATTTGGGTAAACTTGTTTTCAACATAATGTATATGGACCGTGACAGCAGATCCAATTTCCTTACATTTTCTAGGATTTTCTATGGTTGACATCCTCATGATTCTCTCTGTTCCTGTACTTCTGGTTCTGTTCTTTGCACAGAGAGTACACATATGAAAGGTCCATTTCCTTTATTGGTTCAAAAAGAAACGCAGATGAAGCATTTTGTGACTTTTTTTTGTACGGCGAGAAGGGTGTCATTGAGATAGGTCACATAAAGAGCAATTAGTCTTCTGATGTAATCATAATAGTCTTATAAGTTTTATGCATTTTAATTTCCGTTTTAGAGATGAGAACCTTGGACCCCGAAAGGTTGAGTAAACTGCCTAAGGTGTTATAAGATGAATAAGTGTCAGAGTCGGTATTAAACCCAGATCCTTCTGAGTATCTTGTACTATCATTACCAATATGTTTCTCTTTCCAGTTGTCATATTTCACTGTAATGGGATTGAGTAGATGTACATGTGTCAATATATAAAATTAGTTTTAAATTAAAAGAGCATAAATATATAAATGCAATATGAATATGGTTTATTTCTGCAAGCAACACTGAAACAGACTCTAACGGAAATCTAAAAGACATCATTTTTTAACTATTAATACATAGCTTTCTAGACATACAGAGCTGTTGCAGTAGGTTATGTTTTAAAAAGGAAAGGGAAAAGAATAAAGATGAACTGGCTTGCAGTGAGCCAGCCCTGGTGGTCTAGTGGTTAAGATTCTGTGCTCTCACCCACGCAGCCTGGGTTCGTTTCCCAGTCAAGGAACCACACAACCCATCTGTTGGTTGTCATACTGTGGCAGCTGTGTGTTGCTGTGATGCTGAAAGCTATACCACTGGTATTTCAAATCACCGTCAGGGTCACCCATGGCGGACAGGTTTCAGTGGAGTTTCCAGACAAAAACAGACTAGGAAGAAAGAGCTGGCCACCCTCTTCTGAAAAAATTGGCCATGAAAACCCTAGGAATAGCAGTGGAGCATTGTCTGATGCAGTGCTGAAAGGTGAGAGGATGGTCCAAGAAGAATGGCAGGGTTCCACCCTGCTGTACACTGGGTTGCTAGGAGCGGGAATCAACTCAATGGCACTAGTGTTTGAATATTTTACCAATCCTAATCCACTTAATTGATGAAACCTCATAATATCCCAGATTTAGGTGGAAGCTCTGCCTTTTAAGTAGCTCAATAAAACATGCCTATGAGTGTCTAGAATCATATTGACTCATACATCTTTCCATGTTAAAATATTTAGAAAGTTCATCAGTTTGAGTACTGTGTGTAATTTTCCAAACTTTCTATCCTTATCTAACTTTTTTCTTTGATGGAGTGGTTTTCTCTAGTGTTCCAAAGAAAGTAAAATATTTAATGCTGTTGATTGATTAATATTATAAGCAAATGTAACTTATGTAGAAATGCAACAGCAAATGGTTCCCGTGTGCATCCCTGCATAAACAATGCACTTGCTCTACTATGGAATTTTACTTTTCTAAACAGAAGGCTCCCTGGGTGATAGATAGCTGCTCCTATAGGATGATAATTAATGTTTTTTCCCATTAAAAGGAATGCTATGCATACCTAAAAAAAAAAAAAAAGATTGGCATAAGGATTCATGTTATTTCCTAATTTTAAACCAGCTTTACTGAAACATGATAGATATAGATGAGATAATTATACAATCCAGGAATATCCCGCAGAAAAATACGTGACTCTAAAGCAGCAGTTTTCAAACTTAGCATGCAGAGTCACCTAGAAGGTTTGTTAAATTATTCAGTGTCTACTAAGTGTAGGGTTAGGCCTGATAATTTACATTTTTAGCAATTTCCCAAGTGTGTCTGATATTGTTGGTCCAGGGACCACACTTTGAGAAAGGTGCTCTAAAATAGTGAAACTGTTTTTCACATAAACACATTTTAGACACCCAAGTGAATGTTGTTAAAACTATATGCTTCCAGTAATGGTGCTATGCTCAAAAATCTCTGGAAAATTTTTCACCTGGTGTTGCTTTGAGGGTCAGGTCATGAAGCAGAGAGGAAAATTATTCCCCTTGTGTAAGAGTCGTACACTGTCTCGTGCCTTTTCCTGCCTCTCCTCATATTTCTTTGGGGGTGGGGAGTGTTATTGAAATACAAATTTCTGATCTTTCTACCCATTCCCTCACTCATTCTTTTGCTAGACCAACTCAGGTTCTTAACTCATTCTCGGCTCTAGCATATTAGCTTGAAGCCCGCTGGGTGAGTCTTTAATTAAGGCAGGAAGAAGTAGGGAATCTCATTTGGGCTCGGGTAGCATTCTAAAATCCAGCTTTGACATTGATAAAACTGATGTTATCATCTCCGTTTAGCAGTAGAACTCTGGAGTGAAAATAGGATGAATGATTGAATTGAGACATGAAATCCCACCTCAAACCTTGAACTTGGCACTTCAGAAGTTATAAATGGCATTTTAATGGCAAACTGAGGAATCAAACTTCAGTTCTGTTTTATTGTAAATTTCCCTTTCCAGTGCCCTATATCATGCTCTCTCTCTACTTTGAGTGGACAATACTCATGTGGATGCATGTGTTCAATTCACAAATTGTTTATTGAAGTCCTATCATGTCAAGGTACTATACCAGATTCTTCAAGAGTTAAAAAGGTGAATTTAACATAGTACGTGCAAAACGCTTATGTTAGTTCAAGGAAGAGAATAAAGAACAAAGATAAGAATGCTACAAAGTGGTGCTTCTGGTAATGTGAGCAAACAAATCTGGGGCGTGGGTTGAGATAATATTCAATTGCTAAGTTAAAATTCTCTGTAAGAGGCAACATTTGAGATGGGCATTGACTGATAGCAAGTCATTGAAAGGAAAGGAACTAGTGGGATTCATAATGATCTAAGGAAATTATATAAGCAAAGGTAGAAAGCATGTGACATATAAGAGGAAGTGCTTTTAGGAGACTAATTCATGTGATCCCAGTGTACACATTAAGGAGAAATGAGAAGGAAGGCTGGAAAAGTATGTGGTGGTAGACAAGGATATTGTCCACCCACATGCTCACCTGTAAGGAATTTGGTTAAAAGATAGCCTCCATCTCTCAGTGTCTTCAAAGGCTGCCTCAGCTGCAGAGAATCACCTTGCCCAAGGTCACACCCACACCGTACTTAGATGACTGGATGGAATATAAAGGTCAGATCATTTAAGCTTGATGAGGGATACTGATTGGCAACATTCTCTTGAGCATTCCCTGCTGAGTTGGCCAAGGCTTTGCCGGGCTTGCCTGACCATTTGACTTCTTCCTCTGCACCATTCTTCTTTAGACAGGTGTTGATCCCTAATATATATCTTGCGAATTGATGCCTATGTTGTGAAGGACCTTGAATCCTAGAGTGAGGTAGATAGTCATCCTTGGTTCTGCAGACAATCAGGAATGACTGAAGTCTATCTCAAAGTCAGGTGACATGCTTAGAGACGTATTTTAGGAAAACAAATTTGGAAACGTGTGCAGAGGAGATTAAAGGGAAGGAATGTGGAGTAGAGGCAGAGGGGAACAGTTTTGCTTTGCTTGTAAACAAGAGGATGTAATAAAGGCATGTAACAAGATGTTAAAGGAAAAATGGAGTTGAATGTGAAAGAGATTAAGAAAAAAGAATCTGCAGAATTCAGGAATTGATTGGATACGAGAGTTGAGAGGTAAAGAAAAGGTAGAATCCAGGTTTTCTCCAAGATTTTGAGCTTGAAGGGCTCTGACAATGGTAGGACCATTAACAAAAATAAGGCAGTGGAGTAAAGTAGTATTCGAAATTAGGAAGAAAGATAATCTAGAGTTTATGCCCTCTGGCGTATTACTGTAACTCAAATTTCTGCAGATCTCCTCTGCATATGGGAATAAACTGTCATATTAATAGTCATAACCAGAATTACAGCACTAGCCCTCCCTAAGTCTTCAGCTATTTCTGGGCATTCTCAAGTTCCTTTCACGTGTCCAGTAATAGCCTTTTCATTTGTTCTAGCACTCTGGCCCTTCAATGAGAAGTACATCCCCATCCAAGATGCTGAATTCCAGAGCTCTGAATGCTGCAAACCCACCCAGTGGTGCTGAATTTGCCATTTTAAACATGATGACATGTATAATTCAGTGGCATTAATTACATTCACATTGTTGTGCAACCATCACAACTACTTCCAAAACTTTGTGTTTTTTTAACCTATTAAAGTCTATTAATTTAATAGACTTTATTTTTTAGAACAGTTTTAGGTTCACACAAAAATTGAATGAGAAGTACTTAAAGTTCCCATATATTTCCTCCCCCTACACATGGACAACCTCCTCCACCATCAACATCTCACACCAGAGTGGTGTGTCTGTTACAATCTATAAACCAACATTGACACATGGTTATCACCCAGAGTCTGTAGTTGACATTAAGTTTTACTCAATGTACATCTATGAGTTTTGACAAATGTATAAAGGTATGTATCCACCCTTATAGGATCATACAGTGTAGTTTCACTGCCTAAAAATCCTTTTGTGCTCCGTCTATTCCTCTCTCCACAAACCCCTGGCAACCACTAGTCTTTTCACTGTTTCCATAGTTTTTCCTTTTCCAGAACGTCATATAGTTTGAACCATATAGTATGTAACATTTCAGCTTGGCTTTTTTCACTTAATAATATACACTTAAGATTCCTGCATGTCTTTTTGTGGCTTATAGCTCATTTCTTTTTAGGGCTGAATAATATTCCATTGTCTGGATGTACCACAGTTTATTTATTCATTCGCCCACTGAAGGACATTGTGGTTACTTTCAAGTTTTGGCAATTATGAATAAAGCTGGTATAAACATCCATGTGCATGTTTTTCTACGGACGTAAGTTTTCAGCTCATTTGAAGAAATACCAAGGGGTGCAATTTGTGGATTGTACAGTAATAGTATGTTTAGTTTTGTAAGAAACTGCTAAACTGCTTTCCAAAATGGCCGTACCATTTTGCAATACCATCAACAATGAATTAGGGTTCCTGTTGCTCCACATCCATGTCAGCATTTGGTGTTGTCAGTGTCTTGGATTTTAGCCATTCTAAAAGATGTGTAGTTGTTTTAATTTACAATTGCCTGATGACGTAGGATGTTGAGCATCTTTTCCTATGCTTATTTGTCCTCTCTGTGTCTTCTTTGTTGAGATGTCTTTGTTCAGATCTTTTGCCCGTTTTTTAATGGGATTGTTTGTTTTCTTATTGTGAACTCTTAAGAGTTCTTTGTATATTTGGATACCAGTCTTTTATCACATATATGTTTTGCATATCTGTTGGTTTACAAATGAGTCTGTTGGTTGAGACATGTTCACCCCAAAATAGAAACTCTGTAATCACTAAGCAAAAACTCCCAGGCCTTGGTAACTTCCAGTCTACTTTCTGTTTTTATTAATTTTCCTATTCTAGATATTTCATATAAATGGAATCATATAATATATGTTCTTTTGTGTCTGGCTTATTTCACTATCATAAACTTCTCAAGGATCATCCATGTTGAAGCATGTTTTTATGGCTCCTTTTTATGGTTAATATTTTGTTGTAAGTATATGCAACCTTTTGTTATCCATTCGTCGTCTGTGGATGGATGTTTGGATTGTTTCCACCTTTCGGCTGTTGGGAATAATGCTGTAATGGATTTGTAAGTATCTGTTTAAATCTCTCTTTTCAATTCTTTTGGTTATATATTTAGGAGTGGAATTGCTGAGTCATGATAACACTATGTTTAGCTTTTTGAGGGACTGCCATACTGTTTTCCAGAGCAGCTGCACCATTTCATGGAATTCCTTTTTATCTACTCATGTGAAAGTGGTATGATGCCCTCCCCTCTACTTTGCTGACTCCTGTCAGTGTGGACCCTGAAGGAGCATGCTAAAGCCATGGACCTCAAAGGCTCCCTCTTGATATCTGTTCATCCACATGTCTTAGACTGCATTCACAAAGAAAGGGGACAGTGGCCTATTTTGAATTTGCCATTTTGGAACCAGAGGACATTTTTATGCTGCTATTTCAAACTAAAGTAGTTTTAATTTTGCATTTAGGAATACAATCCTTTTAACTAACATTTGACAGTCACGTGTTCATTTGGTATGTTTATTTTCCACCCACTATGGCAGACACTATACAGCGATGAGGAAAAAGCAGTGAACAAACTGAAGAAATTCTTGCAATTATGGAGCTTATAGTCCAATATGAGGAGATAGAGAAGAAACAAATTTTTTAAAAAGCAGATAATTTTAGATTGGGATAAGTGTTATACTAAAGAGAGTGATGCAGTAGAGAGTACATTAGTAAAGAAACTATTATGGGTAGGATGGCCAGTGAAGACCTATCTGAAGTGACTATTGAAGTGGGACTTGGAGGATGAGAGTCAGCCATATGAAGAAAAGCTGGTGGGAGGATATTTTTAGGCATAAGGAGCAGTCCAGGGAAAGTCTTTAAGGTATGAAATATCTTGGCATGTTTGAGGCACGTAAAGAAGGACAGTGGAGAGAACCATTGTGAATAAGTAAAGAGAGGCACAAGAATAATTAGAGAGGCACGCAAGACCCATACAACATCAAGACTTCAGGACTTGGCGGTGTTTGGAATTCATTCCAAGGGCCATTAGAAGGTTTGGAGGGGATAGTAACCTGATGAAATTCTAATATGATGTGTGTTCTCAGTACTGATTCTTCTGTCATTATATTCAGGATGCTAGCCATGATGGTTATGCTCCAGGACATTTGTGAGAGAATTTCATAAGGCTTAGTCTGGCTTTTCTCTTTCCTTTTCTTTGAGAATTGGAAGAGTGTTTTAGCGTGGTATCCCTGGTCTAATGTTTAAAAACATTAGAAGTTCATGGTCTTAGTGCTTGTTGTGTTCTTTCCCAAGAAGATATCTTCCAAAACTCCATGACACTAGAACCAAATAGGACTAATCAGATCATCTTTAATATTAATGTGAAATTAGGACTCTGGGCTTGCAGCCAACTAGCTGCAAATATGCAGCTGAGGTGGTGGTGGCCCTATGTGGTTAATATGTATACCATTTCAGAGAATGAGAGAGACAAAGAAAGAGACAGAGAGAGAAAGGAGAAGGAGGAGAAGGAGCAGGGAAGGAAAAGGACGCGATAAGAGAAGAGGAAGAATGAGATGGGTAGGGCAAAGCAGATGTGACACATAATGAAGGAAAGACTGGGCCCTTGGCCCACACTCTCATATAACTGGCTTCACTTTTCCTTAAACCTGAGATGGACTTCCTACTCTTGGTTTCGTGGGACATCTCTATAGCTCACCAACACATTTTGCAGTTTTGCTTAAACTGGTTTAGTAGGTTTCTTTCACTTACTGCCTTAATGGGAAAGGAGCCAAGGGGAAAGCACGATTGGAGTGGAATAGGATGAGGGTAAATTTTTTTTTTTAAGATTTTTATTTTTTCTTTTTCTCTCCAAAGCCCCCTGGTACATCGTTGTATATTTTTTGTTGTGGTTGCTTCTAGTTGTGGCATGTGAGATGCCGCCTCAGCATGGCTTGAGGAGTGGTGCCATGTCTGCGTCCAGGATCCAAACCGGTGAAAAGGATGGGGGTAAATTTATTGCAGACATCTTTATGCATAAAATTTAGGACTTAGTACACTTAGAATAAGGGGAAGAAAATGGAAAGTTATGTCATATGGCATCAGCAGGTCCCCATATTTAGGAAGACATCCTGCTCAATTTCACAGTTGGCTTGAACTCTCCTTTCTCTAAACATAAACTAGAAGAAGAGAGAGAAAACAAAAGGGATGAAAAGCAGGATCTCCTCCTCCCTGGCATGCTCTTGTATGGCCGTGAATATTCACTTTTAGTGGTAACCAGAGAATTAACCTACTCTTCCTATGTGGTACTGTTATGATGCCAAATTGCCACTGGTGTTCACATTACTGGTTTGTGCTCATATCTGGAACTTAAAAGGACACTACTGTTCATTTTCAGTGTAGAGTTTCAAATGGCATGATTTACCTCTCTTTGGAAAAATTAGAGGACAGAACCCTCCATACAGATTATAGATTTTGCTCCTCCTTTGAAAGCCCCACATTATTCCATAAGTAATGTAAACTGTTCTATTGTGTATGCATGGGTGCATGCATATGTTCATTCTTTTTTCATACTTAGGGCCAGAAAAGAAGTCATTGACCCCAACTCTTGGGCTTGAGACGCCGTGATCATGTGAATAACCCAAGCTGGGAAGATTATTGGTATTTTATATGATCTGGAAAAAACATTGATGATAAATGTGTATTGTACAGATATAAGGAAAACTGATTTATGGAGCAATAATGTCTGTTCAGGGCACATTTGTCCCAGCTACAAGACAATTTAAGTTTTGAGGAGTTTTATAGTGGATGAGCAGGTTGGAGGAATCTTATGCATAGCATATTGCCTTTACCTTTTAAAAAGTATGTATACAGTGTTATACCAATATCAAGAGAAATTCAAAAAGAAATGCTGCTACTATTAATCCCAACACTTTAACAAATTCTTATCACTTTCTATTTTCTCTGCCACACTCAGTGATACATTTACCAAGTTGTAGTCATACAGTGAGATTTTAAAGTTTTTAACTGAATATTATACAGCAAATACTTCTCACCATTCATATGATGTAGGTGGTTACTTTTTTATGTACACAAATTTTTTATTGAATTACAAAATGTACAGAGAAAGGTACAGCTCAGATTTTCACAAAGTGAACATCCAGGTAGCCTGGACCCAGATCGAGAATCAAAGCGTTACCAGTAGCTCAGATACCCCACTGTATCCCTTCCAGACACTATGCATGCCCGAAAGGTAACCACTATTCTTATTTCTACGCCCTTTGATTACTTTTGCCTGCATTTGACCTTTGTATAAATGGAATTGCATAGCACCCACCTTTTGTGTTCGGCTTCTTTGACTCAATGTTACTTCTGTGTGGGGCATCCATATCATTGCATGCACTTGTGGTTGCTCATTTTCATCATTGTGTAGTATTTCATTGTTTGAATAAAGAGTAATTTATTTATTCATTCTAATGTTATCAATTGGGCCTATTATGAGCAATGCCACTATGAACACTCTTGTACACTGTGTGTGAACATATGATTCTTTTCTACGTGTATATACCTAGATGTGATTACTTCTAGATAAATTGTGACTGGTTGATGAAAAAATAATGAGATGGTGGAACATATTCCCAAGTTAAGTGCTTTTTCATAAGATGTACCAAAAACCCCTTATGTATTATTTTAACATTAAATGTTAACACACACATGTATCATTTAGCACAGTGAATGCCATGCAGTAGACACTTAATAAAGATTAATCGAATGGATGGACATATAAAGCTTAACAAAAAATGGTGTTTTCAAAGGTGATAATGTTTTTGAAGATTAGTGATTAGTATTTACCTACTTAAATATATGACTTTGAAAGCTCTCCTCTAATTCTAATTCTGAAATTTTGGTTGCTTTATCACGAATCCTTTCCTAATTTCTCCTAACACTTTGAATGGTAAATTTGAGAACCGGACACTGGTAGGAATATGATAATACTGGATTTGATTCTGCTCTAGTAAATTTCCCTAACGCTTTATATTACACTGTCTAGGTGTAAATTTTTACTAAACGGAAATAAGATAGTGTAAAACATAAAGTTGTACAGATCCAGAGGGTCTCTACTGATGAAGCAGATGTTTCTGCATTTGCAGAGAAGCCTATTGAACGAGGCCAGGTTGCATTAATTCTCCACTGCTGCATGCACTCTCTCCCACCCCAATCAGCATTTGCACCACCATTTCATTGCTCTTGAATTTGCAGACAGAGTTTTGATTTTAGTATCTGGCCCGTGAAAGAGTATTTGTACATCTGTCCATTTGGAAAGCTTTCATCAGCAGACTAAATCCTCTAAAGCTGGCAAGAAGGAACTGCTGGCTTTCCATGTATTGTGTATGGATAGCTGACTGGGGATCCAAGTTTGAAAATTGGTTCCTATCTTCTTGTGATGTGTCATTTTGTAAATGGCTCAAAGTGAAGCAAAAGAAAAGAGATATCTTAGGTTCTGTCTTTTAGCTCTTTGGTTTCTTTTGCCATGCTCTTCAAGCAAGCAAAATCTGGTGAAAACCATTCTACATAGGCTTATTTCTGCAACTTGTAATGTACAGAATTAGAGCTTCCTCAGGAAGGGTTCCTGTCTTCCTCTTCAATTTGACCTGAATGTAGACTGATAGCTGTCATTTTGTCCTCTATACCCAGGCTCATGCCTACTCAGTGGCCTCCCTCACATTTTTCAATGTGCTCAAGATACCTGGGAGACCACACAGAGCAGGACAATTGAGCAGAGGTATGAAGTCTAATGGCTTTTGAGCCAGGCAGGTGATGGAAGCAGTGAAATTTTGTAAATAAGCTAGAACGAGGGGCAGGGGCTATTTCAAGTGGAGAATGCATGCTTCCCAGAAAGCATGCAAATACATTTTAAAAAACCCTCTAATATTATTTGGTTTCCACTTATTTCTATCCACCTGCGCTTTGTGCACTCATGTACACGCGTGCACGCACACACACACACACATACCACACACACTCTCACTCATGTATAAACACGTTTCCTCCAAAAGTGCTGGGATTGGAGGAGTAAAATAGTTTGCTGCTAGACTGTGTTTCCAGGGTCCATTTGTTACCCCTCTTTAGACCATAAGGTTATGATGAAGATTTAGCACAGTATTGTTCAATGGACAGGGATGTTCAGTGAGTGTGTGTGTGTGTGTGTGTGTGAAATTATCCCGTCACACACTCCACACTTTCACACACACACACAAGAATGACTAATCTCAGAGGCTAGATATCAGCAGAAATGGTGACTATCTTTTTGAATCACCTGCCTGGCTCAAAAGCCATTAGACTTCATACCTCTGCTCAATTGTCCTGCTCTGTGTGGTCTCCCAGGTATCTTGAGCACATTGAAAAATGTGAGGGAGGCCACTGAGTAGGCATGAGCCTGGGTATAGAGGACAAAATGACAGCTATCAGTCTACATTCAGGTCAAATTGAAGAGGAAGACAGGAACCCTTCCTGAGGAAGCTCTAATTCTGTAGACTGAAAGGGAAAAAAGGCCTAAATTAAGGAATCAAAATGCATGTACATGAGTGAGAAACTACGAAGTATGCAGGAAGTCCCGATTTTTTAAAAATCCTGCTCTCTAGGTTAGTCAAGTCACAGCTAAAGATTGTACACTAGCTAACGTGAATAGTGATGACAATGAAAAATATCTCTCAAGGGAAAATGCCCAACTAATACAACTTTTGT
Source organism: Equus quagga (assembly GCF_021613505.1). Classification (NCBI taxonomy): domain Eukaryota; kingdom Metazoa; phylum Chordata; class Mammalia; order Perissodactyla; family Equidae; genus Equus; species Equus quagga. Next base: position 138,303,192 of record NC_060269.1, read on the forward strand.
TATAACCATTAGGATTGTTCTAGGAGGAGACCCGGATTTTAGTGATGATTCTATTTGGTCTCCACTCTGTCCTACCTCCTAGGTTCTCTGCCTCCCTCCCCTTCTCTTTCTCTCTCTCCTCCACAAACACTTTTCCTCCGAAACTGCTGGGGTTGGATAAACAAGGTAAAGAGGTAGATTTTTACAGAGGAGTGAGAACAATTTCAAAGTATTTTAGTTTTGGGGTGTGACATTAGTTTTTGGTTGTACATACATCTTATTTCATTCTAAAGATTGCATTTGTAAAAAATCTTATACCCCCATAAGCAGTTATTTTAATGTGTTTAAAGTACATCCTTTAATATGAATATATTCTGCCAAGTGTTATAGGCAGATACATTTAAATTTACATAAATAATGTTATATTGTAGGTCTCATATTATTTCTTACTTTTTTCCACTAGATATCACATTTTTTACGATCAACCTATGTTGCCAAGTTTATAACTAATTTGCACCTTCTAATTACTGGATAATTCTCTGTGATGTGCAACAACCATTTTTGCGTTTTCTCTCTCCCCTTGATGGACACTCAGCTTATCTCCAACTCTTTACCAGCCCAAACAATGCTTTGAACTAATCTTTATGATGCCATGTGAGAATTCCCCTGGGATGTACACCCTGGACTGGTATACTGTGACATAAATAAAGATACATATGTAAATTATAAATACACATGTGTATATTAGGGCAGGTCATGCCTGATTGCTTTCCAGAATGCCTACAGTAGCTATCACTCTTGTTAGCAGTTCCTGAGGTTCTCCACATCCCCATGAACACTGGGCAATAGCCAACTTTCTAATTGTTGCCAATTTCAAAGGTATGATATGGTATTTCATTGCTGTCTTTGTTTGCCTTTTTCTAATTGTCAGTAACTTTGAATGTCCTTTCAAATTCTTATGAGCATTTGAGGTTTTAAAGTCTTTTTCTATATACTTCTTATCTGTTTCCTTTGCCCGTTTTCTATGATTCTTCTCTAGCTGATCCTAGGAGTTTCCTGCCGGGCTGAGATATTGACACCTTAGTTGAAGACATCATGGGCATCATTCCCCTTTCTATCACTCATTAACTCCTTTGCAAAGTTCCTTAATTTTTTTTGAAATCAGAGTAATGTTCTTTTGCTTCATAGACTTTGCTTTTGAAGTTTTGTTGAAGGATCTCTTTGACCCAGCATGTGCGGGAGAAGAGACAGGCTCTGTCTGCACCTCGGTAGAGACTGGAGATGTTCTCAGAAACAGCCTGACAGGACCAAACTCACAGCCAGTTCTCCAGTCCATGTAGACGCCTCACAAAAAATCCATACTCTTTGCTTCAGTAGTAAAATATGCTTAAATACGGGAATACCAGCCAAAGAAGTCGTTTCTCTTCTCTTGCGCTGTGGGTTCCTCTATCAGCTCTCTCTACAGGAGGTACTTAAGCTATATTGGCACCTACCACTCTCATTCATCGAGAGGAACCAGGAATGGAGATGCTTCTGCTGACTGTGTCCTCCAGGAAACATTGAAAACTGGAAGATGAGCAAAAGATATTTGGTCATTGTTATTTGGAGATACCACTCATTTTATCTTCATAGGTATAATCTTGGCGTAATGTAAAAGATATTTGAATATTCTATTTATAAGTGAAGACTGGTAAAACATAAGCTCGCGATGTTGTTTCTAAAATTTGAGACCATCTTTAGCTGATTTTTTTGGAGACCAAAATAGCATTACTATCCTAAGGCCTGCATGAAATGACTCCTTCAGTTAAGTTCTCATTTGGCATTGGGCATCCTAAGTCGGCCGAGGAAAAGATATCATGCCCCAAGAGAGCCTATACTTGATTAATGAGACTCAAAGGCTAGTGAGATACATAATTGAATGAGAAATACAGTAGCGTAGGCTTAAGGGAGTGTTGGTGTTGCCAGTAATATTTTTAAGTATGCGAAAGTTGCCTCTGCTAGAAATGTTTCACCGTTTCATCTGATGGAGATTATTCCTTACACATCATGTGTTGCTGTGCAAGTTTTTGCAAGCCTTTTAACTTGTAAAATTAGAGCTTTTTTCCTCGCATTTATTTCCCTACTCCCAGATATCCACCTTTTTCACCCGTTTCCTTTTGACTAAGCATGTCACAGAAAGTTACCCTGGTCTACTGACTCTCAGGGATACTGAATTGCATTACTTTATAACTTTGGCTTCCTTTTGAATTACCATGTGGCATATCTTTTCAAGAGTGTCAAAAACAATGGCAGTAATGTTTTTCATTGCATTTCCTAATGGCTGTCATGGATTAGAATATTAGAATATAAATCTAGAACTATCAGTTCTCCTGAAAATAATTGGGGGATTTTAAAAGTCTCAAATGTAGATTTGAATCTGTGAGTAATTTTAAAAATTTATTCTAAATATTTTAGGATTTTTATTGTTGAATCTAAAAGTAGATATGGTGCATTAATAGACACAATGATCATTTAGAAATTGGAATGTTTGTTTCTCCTGAAAAGGGAATATCTTCAATGTACAGGAACACTTGCTAATGTGATATCAAAATGGAATATTGTATTTTATTACAATTGACCCTAAACCACCTGAACTAATAAACTACCATGAATTTTAAGTGTCCCAGTATACAAGACTTTTACTAGACCAGATTGAAAGTTCTTTTTTGTTGTTGTTGTTGAAGTAACATTGATTTATAAATTTCAGGTGCACATCATTATATTTATGTTTCTGTATAGACTACATTGTGTTTACCACCAAAAGTCTACTTGCTATCTGTCACCGTACACATGTGCCCCTCTCCCCCTTTATACTTCTCCTTCCTCCCTTTGCCTCTGTTAACCACCAGTCTGTTCTCCGTATCTATGTGTTTATTTGTTGTTGTTTTTTATCTTTCACGTATGAGTGAAATAATACAGTATTTGGCTTTCTCCGTGTGGCTTATTTCACTTAGCGTAATACCCTCAAGTTCCATCCATGTTGTTGCAAGCGGCAAGATTTCATATTTTTATGGCTGAGTAGTATTCCATTGTATGTATACCACATCTTCTCATCCATCAGGGGGCACTTAGGATGTTTCCAAGTCTTAGCTATTATAAACAATGCTGCAGTGAGCATAGGTTGCATGTATCTTTTTGAATTAGTTTTTTCATGTTATTTGGATAAATATCCAGAAGTGGAATTACTGGATCATATGGTAGTTCTATTTTTAATTTTTTGAGGCATCTCCATACTGTTTTCCACAGTGACTGCACAATTTACCTTCCCACCAGCAGTGTACCAGGACTCCCTTCTCCCCACATCCTCTCCAACACTTGTTATTTCTTGTCTTTTTAATAACAACCATTCTGACAGGTGTGAGGTGATATTTCATATTGTTTTGATTTGCATTTCCCTAATAATTAGTGATTTTGAACATCTTTTCATATGCCTGTTGGCTATCTGTGTATCTTCTTTGGAAAAATGTCTATTCAGATCCTCTGCCCATTTGTTAAATCAGGTTATTTCTTTTTTTTGTTTTTGAGTTGTATGAGTTCTTTATATATTTTAGATATTAACTCCTTATCAGATATATGATTTGCACATATCTCATCCTAATTGGTAGTTGTCTTTTCATTTTATTGATGGCTTCTTTCGCCATGCAGAAACTTTTTAGTTTGATCTAGTTCCGTTTGTCTATTTTTTCTTTTGTTTCCTGTGCCTCAGGAGACTTACTTGAAAGATTCTACTAAGACCAATGTCAAAGAGCATACTGCTTATGTTTTCTGCTTGGAGTTTTACATTTTCAGTTCTTACATTCAAGTCTAATACATTTTGAGTTAATTTTTTGTATATGTTGTAAGATAGTGGTCTAGTTTCATTCTTTTGCATGTGGCTATCCGGTTTTCCCAAGACCATTTATTGAAGAGACTTCCCTTTCTCCATTGTATGTTCTTGGCTCCTTTGTCAAAAATTAACTGTCCATAGAGGTGTGGGTGTATTTCTGGGCTATCGATTCTGTTCCACTGATCTCTCTGTCTGTTTTTCTGCCAGTACCATGCTGTTTAATTACTATAGCTCTGTAGTATACTTTGAAATCAGGGAGTGTGGTGCCTTCATCTTTGTTCTTTTTTCTCAGGATTGCTTTCGCTATTCAAGGTCTTTTCTTGTTCCATATAAATTTTAGGATTCTTTATTCTATTTCCATGAAAAATGTCATTGGAATTTTGATAGAGATTGCGTTGAATCTGTAGATTGCTTTAGGTAGTATGGACATTTTAACTATGTTAATTCTTCCAAGGCATGAGCACGGAACATCTTTCCTTTTCTTGTGTCTTCTTCAGTTTCTTTCAACAATGTCTTACAGTTTTCAGTGTACAAATCTTTTACCTCTTTGGTTAAATTTATTCATAAGTATTTTATTCTTCTTGTTGTGATTGTAAATGGGATTGTATTCTTGATTTCTCTTTCTGCTATTTTGTTGTTAGTGTATAGAAAGGCAACTGATTTTTATATGTTGATTTTGTACCCTGTGCATATATGCATTTGTTATCTATAATGTTTTTTGTTTTTTGGTGGATTCTTTAGTGTTTTCTATGTTTAAATTACGTCAGCTGCAAATAATGGTAGTTTTATTTCTTTCCAATTTAGATCCCTTTTATTTCTTTTTCTTGCCTAATTGCTCTGGCTAGGACTTTCAATGCTGTTTTGAATGAGGTGACCAATGAACAATGGAAATTATTTAGCCAAACATTCTAAATGTCTAGACTCATTCTCTGCCATCCCAGTACATGCTTTCCACACTTGACAAGCATAACCACCAGGAAATCTTCTTCCTAATGCTTGAAACCCTAGTTTTTTCCTCTCAGCAAACTATATGGTGGATTTCTTCACTAATATTATCTTACTTGGCAAGCACATTTTCTTGAGCTCTAGGGGTCTTTGTTTTATTCCTTGATACTTCTAAGTCAATTTATTTTTACAATAATGTAACACAGAAAAAGAAATATAAAAACATCTTATTTTGATCATCGTTAAATACCTCAATTCACTTTCAGGATTTTCAACTACAATGCTTTTTTTAGAGACATACTTTTCATTTTTTTAATACTTTTTGTGTGTGTGTGAGGAAGATTGGCCCTGAACTAACATGTTGCCAATCTTCCTCTTTTTTTTTTTTCCCTTCCCAAAGCCCCAGTAGATAGTGATTTGTCCTAGTTGCAGGTCATTCTAATTCTTCTATGTGGGATGCTGCCACAGCATGGTTTGATGAGTGGTTTATAGGTCTGCACCCAGGATCCGAACTGGCGAACCCTTCGCGGCTGAAGTGGAGCATGCAAACCCAACCACTTGGCCATGGGGCCAGCCTCTCAACCACAATTTTTATCCATATGTTAATGGACAATTGGCATTGGAGAATCTTCAATTGCTGTCTACTTGGCCATCTTTCCCAACTTCCTTCCCTATTTTCACAGGAAACTTCTTAGTGATGAAATTTGGCAGTGCAGCCAATACGTTGGTACCAACGGAAATGAAGAAACTATAAAGGTGTGTCCTCAAATAATACTACTAAAGAATTATAAAATGTGAGTTGATGAGATTGTAAAACTGGTCAAAATAAGAAAGAGAAAGTATGCATAATGATAATAAAAGGGGTCCTGTTTATTGAATGCTTACTATTGACTCATCATGCTGACTGTGGACAAAAGCTTCCTGAGATCAGTTCTTCTAACAATCTTAGGTAACCCATATCTAACGGTCTTTACCCCTAGTTTAAAATGAGGAAGCTTAGAATCATAGATATAAAGACTAAATCTCCAGCTCTGAATGATTTTATGAACTCGTTAGACATGGAGAAAACCTAATTCCTAAAGCCTGTCATTGAATGGCTGCATTTAAAGGCATAGTGATGTGTTGAGCTTGATCGAGGACAGGGATGGCTGATTCCTGATCATGGATTATACAGGCTTTCATACTGTACCAAATTCAAACTGCTTATCTCTTTGGGAGGTATAAACCATATGGGCCTCTGAATGAGAGGAATAGTACTGCAGAGTGCCTGAGAAAGCCTAACAAATGAAGGAGGGTAGAATGAATTGTGGTCCATAAACATTATTGAATATTATATTGCTCCTAAAAGAAATAATTACCAGTTGACTTGAATAAGCCTCTGTGACTGGTATTGTTAAGTGAGAAAGATAAGATGAAGAGTAATGTTTTTAGTGTAATTCGTATTTTATAAAACACAACAAAATTTCCCCATTCAGGTATATTTGTGTAGGAGGGTGTGTGTGTAAAGAAACAAGAAAATTATAAGCTAGGTGCTGACATGGGTTACTTTATAATGATGATTGTGGTGGTCATGGTGGAGAATGTAGTTCGAGCAGGGACTAAGACAAAAAATAAGAGAACATTAGATACAAATAAACCAGAAACAACAAAAGCACCCTGGCATGTTAAATAACCCCATTTAATATTATATTTCACAATGTGAACTTATTTGGAGATAGGGTCTTTATAGAGATAATCAAGTTAAAGTGAAGTTATTAGAGTGGGCCCTAATCCAATATGAGTGGCGGTCTGATGAAAGGGGTAAAATTCAGGCACAGAGTAGATGATGTGAAGAGACTCAGGGAGAAGACAGCCATCTATGAGCCACGCGATGCCTGAGGCTACAGAGGCTATGAGAGAGGCCTGGAACGGCTCCTTCCTTGAAGCCCGCAGAAGGAACCAGCACTGCCAACATTTTGATTTCAGACTACTAGCCTCCAGAACTGTGAAACTAAGATTTCTGTGATTTAAGCCACCCAGTTTGAGGCATATTTTTATGGCAGCCTTAGGAAACCGATTCATGGGTGTATACATTCATAAAGAAACTACGGGAGAAAAAGGTAGAGTTGAACTACTATTCGTAGAGATCCTGAGGACATATTGTCAAGTGAAAAAGAAACAATATCAGGATAATGTAGATAGTGTGCTTCTATTAAATTAAAAGGCAATAAGAGAGACATCTCTGTAATTAGACAAGAGTTGAAATGCCAGCTTTACCACGTCTTATCTGTGTCAACTTGGGCGAGTTCAGTTTTATGATCCATTCAATGGGACTGATGATGCCCACATCTTAAGATTGCTTGGGGGAAATAAATGACAAAATGATGCATGTAGAGCTTTAAGACCTTTTTTTGCTCTCCAGGCCTTCCCATTTGCTGTTTCCTGTGTCTGGAAGGTTCTTGACACAGCTGACTCTTCATCCTACATGTCACTACCTTGGATGGACCCTCCTGATCATTTCTCTCCTCATTTTTTCTGTAACACAGTATCCAATTTACCTTACTCATAACCCTTTTCCCAACTTCACATTACTTATTTGTTTGATTTCTAGCTTATTTCCTATTTCCCCCACAGTCCATTTGCTCCATAAGGGCAAGAATTATTTTTGTCCTCTTCACCATTGCCTCTCCAGTGCCTAGAACATTGTCAGGCAGGGAAGGCAATCAAGAAATATTGTCGAATGAATGTCTGAATGAAGAAAAGTGCTTTGCACAGTATTTGTCACATAATAACTACACAGTAAATATTGACTGTTTTTCTTGTTCTTATTATTAGACACGTATTTGGTCCCCTTAGTGATATGGAACATAATCCATATGTGGAGAAAAAGAGGAAGGTTTCTTCAACTCTTCACCACCTTTGTTCACTCCAAACATGGGGAACATGCTTTCCCTGGCACAGAGAAGAAATTTGATGTGAGCCCTGTTTTAATTTAACTTTATTTGAAAATGTAATGTATTCAGGGATCACATTCCACAGAAGCTATCCAAAATTACTATTAAGAACATCTTAGGGAGGCAAATAGCTATCCAGCAGCCTACAGGTACCCTTTCACATAATGTGACCTTATTTTGCCCAGGTAGTTGTCAGAGGCATAATTACATTTAAATAGAAAATAAGAGCCACTGTTCTTCATCCAGAAATGTAACAACACCCCATCTGGAGAATAATATGGTAGTTACTGAGAAACAGCATACGGGAATAATAAGTTTTGGACAGAGTATTAGCATAAAATCTGACAAGAATGAATAAATCAAGGTAAGCAAATTATAGCGATCCAAAGGCAATTTATTTGGATTTGCGATCTAATTGCTGGAAAAGGTGGCCTGAATATCATTACTGGCAAAATGACGCTGGGGCACGTGTCCTCAGAGCACTGAGTGTTAGGGTTTGCAGGCAGTGTTCTTGTTTCTCCTGTGTTTTGCATCAGGCACACATGACAACTAAGCACATGAACCTATGTGGGGTGTCACTTTAATACTCCTTGAAGGGATAAAAATATGTCAAGTTTTACAAAATGTAGGAGACGATGGGCCCATAGAGGTTTCAGACATTGCTGTTTACCCTCTTTGTGTGAACCCTCAGTGATAGAAGGTCACTATAGCACCAAGAACACCTTCTTATTTTTCTCATTGCCAGAAATCTTACCTACGCCAAGTGAAAACTGGCACCTTTCAGTTTATCTCCTGCTCATTTATCTGGTCTAGAAAAACAGAATCTGTCTAGCTCTTCCATTTGACACTGCTTTAACAACTTGAAGGTTGTAATATGTCTCTGCCTTTCTTCACGCTAAACATCCCAAATGACTTCACAACATTTATTTCATTGGAAAATAGAGACTGAATTGGCCCTGGGTCCCATCAAGGGTTTGAATCCATTCAGAACCTAAGAGAGGAAGGCGTGAGGCTCACAGTGTGTGATGGTCCAGCATTGGACAGAGTGGCCCCTTCCAAGGCCATGGGTCATCTTCACTACCTGAACACATTCTTGGATTTTCTAACACCCTCTGTGGGAACTAGGACAGGTACTCAGGATAAATCCAAATGGAAAGTTATTTTCCAAATAATTGAAATGTTAATTTATGCATCATTCAAATGGATAAGTAGACATTAGAATTGATTAGATGATTTACTCATTTAATGGGGCAAAGACATCTGTAAAATTGGCCTTGTATTCTAAATTTCATCTTTAGGGTGCACTTTATAAGGATTCCTTTCATAATTTAACCAGAATTTCCAAATTGCATTTTATGCTACACAAATCACTTTCAAGATATTATTAGATATTCCTCAAAAGAAAAAGGATACCATGAGACTCCAGGGTCCACAGAATTTCTGATCTTAACTCATACTATCATATCATGTGACAAGTTATATTTTAAAATTAAAGTTAGATAGAACCACTATACTATATTACTATCCTAATTTGTTCATTCTCCAGGAAAACATATTTTACACAAAGTCTCTGGATGTATGACCACAAGTTGGGATTATTTTTAGTGGCCATTTAAGATGTATTTTATAAATGCTAAATTTATATCTCTAATATCTTCTGTACATAATACTTCACCATATATCATAAACAGTTTTTATTTTTTAAAATTATTTCCAAATTTGCTTAGTATTGTTATTTCTTGGCATAATTTTAACACCAACTATGATATTATTATGGCAGTATATTACACTTACTTTTTACTACTTATTATATTTGAGGTATAATAATATATAATAGTTCTTTCTGTTTTGTTATTTTTAAATATAATTATCTCATTCCTTAGTTTAGATTATTTTTATGTGAATAATTTAAAACTTTTTCACACACACACTCATTATAAGTTAAGAGGAAGTGCTACTCTTAATAAAAGAAAATGTACCAACAAAGTTTTAGGGAAAAAAATCTTCTGGCATGTTCTGTCTCTCAGTTTAGCCTATAGAAGAGCTGAATACCTCTAAAATAAAACAAATTCCTCATGAAACAAGAAGAGAGAAGTGTGTTAGAAATTTAATTATTAGTTTTTAGATAATTATAGTGTTTATTTATTTATGTAATCAGGGCAGTAAATTGAAAACCCAACTTGGCAACTGCACTCAACTGAAGGCATGAAAGTGTTCTTGCTCTTTCCTTGGAGGAAAGGCATTACATAAGCACCCCCAAACAAATGGGTTAGATATTCTATACTTTTTACTGTTTTATGTGGGATGCCTCCACAGCATGGCTTGATAAGTGGTGCTAGGTCTGTACGCGGGATCCGAACCTGCGAAGCCTGTGCCGCTGAAGCGAAGTGCGTGACCTTAACCACTACTCTACTGATCCAGCCCCTATTCTATACTTTTTATTTTCCTTGAATGTTGCAAACACATTGGGATGTATTTATAATGCTGTTTTGGTGGTTTGTGCAGCTGGCCATCATTATGGGGAAAGCATCTTGCATTGAAGTTCTTTTGGTGTTTTGGTGTAAAATTACTTTTGAATGGGTCCCAAGATGGACCTATCATTATTCTACATTCTGAGTGATGCACGCTGATTGTGATTTTAAACTCTGTGTGTAGCTCTGTCCTATGCCCTGCAATAACTAGAAAGGCACATGGACACAATCCAATGCCAGAAAGAAGCCAATTTATTTGGAATTCAGAGGATGGCCTGACACATATCTTCACTATTCCCATGCATTTGTCTTTCTTTCTGAATCCATCAGGCATGGACACATGGAGTCCAGTGCCACTTGTTCTCTCCTTTTCTTCCTTTTTTACCTTTTCCTTCTTCCTCCCAGTTTCTGGCATCTGCTTACTCTACCATGTGTGCTCAGGTCAGGAGGATTCATTTATTCTCAGGCTCAAAGCCAGCAAAATCATTAATGCTGAAACTTTTACAGATCATCCATGTTCTCGTGTGTTTGAGCCACAGCCACTAGGTCTTAACTGCTTGACTATTGCCTCAATATTCTTTGGAGTAGAGTACAAGGGAGAACATTCTATCTTGCTAAGGCATTATTAGACAAAAAATCTACCTTTTATCTTCTATGAGATTGTACAGGAATAAGGGGATAAATGGATCAGAAGACTTGCTCTGAAGTAAAAAGCAATGTTAATTTTTAAGTATTATTACAGTAAGTATACATACATTTTTATTAGGTATATATACACTCACCTTCAGTTTTCTAGGACCGTGGAAAGAGCTATTTGTGCACGTAGTTAAGAGCAGCTTAACTTAGCACATAACTGCTGTCAGGATCCGTGTGCTCCCATCACTCTCACCATCAGTCTTGTAATAGAACTGTGGTGATTAACTGTCTTGGTTTGCCCAGGACTTAGAAAGAGGGGGTCCTGGTGTTACCAAACCAGGCTCGTTTTTGCCCTCCCCCCAGAAAGCCAAACAGAGACAATGAGATTGCAGCAGAGAGAGGGTTTACTCACAAGGCAGCCATGCGAGGAAGTGAGAGCATGAGCCTCAAATTCACTTCCCCGAATAAAGGGACTCAGGGATATTTATGGGATGGGGGGCAAGGTGGTCTGAAATGTGGAGAGAGGTGATTGGAGGTGAGGAGAGGTGAGGTAATTGATGATCTGTGCAAGCATAGTCAGACTTCATGCCTCTTCACAGGACCCATGTTCACAAAATGGCGGAGTTAGCATGATCTCAGGGTGGAGTTTTTAGCCTCTTGACGTCAAAAGGTCGCCTATCAGACATCTGCTCCGTGTGGGGCCAGTTGACGGATTGGTGGTCTCAACTGGCCTGAAGTGGATAAGGAGTTCTAATTCCTGAAAACAGCTCACACGCCCATTACCATGATGACCCAGGCTCCAGGGAGATGTTATCTATGGGAGCCCAGTGGGGGTCAGATAGCACATTGCCTAAGCAGCACAGTTAACAATGGGTGGGCTAAACAGCTAAAAGCTGTAATCAGTAATGGCAAAAATGAAAATAACTTTAGTTCCTAGCTACTTAATCATCAGTGGCTAACTCTCTGCCCATTTCACTAGTGTTAGAGCAAGGCCTTGCTGCCTAACACACATAGAACCCAGTACTGTGGCACCAGAGATTTTGAGAAAAGAGAAGCTTTATTGTGAGGTCAGTTGGCAAGGTGACAGGAGGCAGGGTGCAAATTTGTCTCCCTGATCCAGGGTTTGGGGTAGAATTTAAGGGATTAGGGAGACAGGCTGGTATGTGGAAGTGCTGGCAAGAGATTTTGATTGGAAGGACTTTAAAGAAGACCAATTATGGGATATGAAAAGGGGCTTTAACACCAGATCTTCCTGGACAATGGATCCTTCTTTCTGAAAAGTTTCCAGCTTTCGACTTGTGGTCGTGTCCCGGTCCTTGGGTTCTGTGCAGCAGGGGCAAGCTTTGGTTCTGGGTGTTACATTAGGTGAAAACTTTCTCCTTTGCACATTCTTCAGCTACATGACTTGCAGTTTTGACTTGCTGCCCCTGCAAGATAACGTTGACGTTCAGTTATTGATATGGTGGGGCCAGTTTGAACTGGTCCTGTGGTTACTCTGGGACACAAGACTTTCAGTGCTAAAACTTGGAAAGTCCTGGGAAATCCCAGTTGGGCTAAGACTGAGAAGGTTCCCAGGAAGTGAGACTTTAATAGTGAAACTGAGAAAGCCCCATGGGATGAGTGGTCGCCTTACTTGCAACCGACTTCTGAATTCATCATGGGGGTTTTAAGTAAACTCATGCTCTAGAACTAATTGAATCAGTCCTTGCTTCACATTAACTTGGATGGCAAAAGCCTTTGGTATCTTTCAGGAAAAAGTGCCCAATTGTGTTACTCCTGATTGCCATAAGTTTTATCATCTCTCCCTTTTCCTGTGGAAAAATTCCCGGTTTCTCAATGTGGCATGTCAAGCACCTGACCATCTGGCCTGCACCTTCTTCTCTGTCCTTGTCTCCCCCCACTCCCTGCCACACTCCAGCCCTGCTGAACTTTTAGTCATTCTCTTTCAAGCCTTGAAACCTGAGCACACATTATTCTGTTAAATCAGACCGTTCAATTAGCACTAATTTAAATTAAACTCCATGACTTTGTAACATTCCCGTCAGGTTCAGTTTGGGGACATTCCCTATTTTCCTCAACCAATTTAATCTTCAATAATTAAGGGCAACTGGATGTGCAGTTACATGTACCTCAACCCAGTTTTAGGAGCTAACATCTCATCTGAAATGATCTAGACAGTCTCAAGAAAGATTGTCTCTTTTTTATATTGTGTTTAAAATAAAAAGTCTGATGATGAATTTTCACTGCTTTTAATGAAACATCACTGTTCCTAGTTTAGCTGGGATTTATTCTGTGTCCCTGGAACATATTTCCTGAGTTTTTAGATGTTTTGTTTCTCCTGCAATTAGAATAAGTAAATGCTCAGTTGTCATGGAAATACTCCCCTCTATAAAAATTCTTAAAACAGAAGCTTTCTTGATTTGTCTCTCTTTGCAGAGATGGCAATTACTACCCTACCTTTATCCTCCTTTCTTTGTGCTTCGCTTTACATCTCCCAGTACCTTCCAATTCTAATTGCTTTGTAGCAGTTTCCTGGTGCTTGATCTCTAGATGAAAATGCCTCTTCATTCATGAGAAGCAGTAATAATATTCACATGGTGTTCCAAGCTTTTAGTAGTTGACAATAATCACTGAAAAGGTGCAGATATGTAGCTGAGGCATTGTTAGGTTGGTTTAATCCAATCTCAGAATATTCTGATAGTTACTTGGAAATAGACTGTGTGATCCCAGAGGTAAATGATGGCCAGCTTCAGGAGCTGATGCACCAAGGCCAGACCACATCCCACTCTTCTCAATGCGGAGACTTCAGCCTACACTATCTGATAGGTCAATTAATATATTGCCAGCACATTTTTCAGGATAAGCACTTCATAATTATCTTTTCAATGAAAGAAAACATTAAGTATGTTCTGAAATTAGATCCTTTATTCTGGGGGTGAGGTAGGTGAGATGTTGATCTTAGAGAACTGGTGGTTTAGTGATAAGAACATGGAAATATAATCCATTATCTTTCCTCTATCATTTAGTTATATATATATATATATATATATATATTTACTGAGCATCTACAATATGTAGGCACTGTGCCTGGTGCTGAAAATTCAATGGTGAAATCATTGTGTGAGGCAGCAGCCCAGCATAGTGGTTACAGGTACAAGATTTGCAGTTGTCACCAACTAATTGCCACAAGGAACCCAATGGAGGTTTTGGAAACATTTATCTGTTTCTCCAAATTGTTTGTTTGTTGTTGTTATGTTAAGAGATGCTGTCACCAACCAGTCTGAATCAGACCCAGCCCCACCGCAAGAGCAGTACCTGTGCAGGTGAGCTGAGAGATGCCAACTGAGCCCGCACAAGCAAATGCCCACCTCTCCCTTTTGAATAATCATTCTCCATCCAAAATAAAAGGCCTCTGCTATCCTATTCTCGGGGAGAGCCACAACTTTCGAAATGATTCCGCATGGTCTTCTATTTGCTACAAATAAACTCTACTTTATGTGACAACTACTTCTGGTGGAGGGTCTGATTTTAACTCACCAGGAAATGAACCCATTTTGGTTTGGTAACAGAGCCAGACTCCCTGGGCTCACATCTAAACATTTTTGTTCATTAGCTCTGTGGCCTCAGTCTTCAATTTCTTCACTTGTGAATTTGTGGTTACACCTACTTTATAGGGCTGCACTGGGGGCTGAACGAATTTATATTTGTAAATATTTCAGAACAGTACATGAAACGTAATAAACACTCTGTTTTTGTAAAATATAAATAAGACAAAATGCTGAGCAAGACAGACAAAGTTTCCACATTCGTGGAGTTTATGGTCTTGTCAATAATTCTTCACTGGTTAATATAACTCCCAGGCACAGTATAAGCACCAAATAAAACATGTCCCAAGGCAGCTTTTGATAGAATAAATAAGAGAAGGACAAGGGAAAAATTGAACAGGAGAGAAAGTTCACTAATGTTGAGATGCTCTCCAGTTAAGCACCCACACAGTTTCCCCTCATATCTGTCAGTGCCCTTGAAGGGAGGGCAGTAGGAGAAGTGGATTATAATGAATGCACAAAAATATATGTATGAATCACAGGGGTGACTTGGCAGGTACAGATACATCTCACTCAATGTAATGGATGTCTTCCTAAAGAGTTGTGGGTACACTGAGGGTCTTTAAATCAAATTATATTTCAAATGCTCTTTCGGAGGGTAGATACTCTGCTTATCTTACCGATACGAGCCCTTGGCATACGAAGGCATTCAAAACCCTTTGTTGAAGTGAGTAAATGAATGCAGTATCCTTTAAAAATGTGAAATATGTGAAATTTAGGTTGGGTTACTAAGCAGTAAATTTATCTTCAAATTAATAATGGCTATATATTTTATTAAATTTCTAGAAAAAGAGTCAGAGAGAGAAAATATTTTAAAAACTGATTAAACACAAATGCATCATCTCTAAATGATGTAAGGAGATGAGCCTAGGCAGGAAAGGCTTAAGATTCACAGCTATCCCTGATTTAATTCCCTTCTTCCCTTATTGGGCTGCTAATTTCTATCATTTCACAGCATTATTTGGTTACTTAATATTCTAGAGTTAATACAGGGGCATAGCACGTGGATCCAGATTCCCTTCACGTTGAAGCAAGACACTGGGAAAAAGCTTGTGTCCTCATGGAGAGGGAGCCCAAGAGCTGTGCAGGTTGTCAGGACCCTGGTAGACTCTCTAGAGTTGAATATAGTGTTCAATCCAGCAGAGTATTCAACGCTACTCAGTGTTCTTCATATATTTGCTAATCCAGCTCTCTTTCCTAGGATTCACATGGCAATTTAAAGCTTTTCCAGATTATAGGAAACTTCTTCCTTACCACTAGCCATTTCCCCAGCTCCTGCCATTCTCAAAGTCAATAGTAGAGCTCACTCCTACTTCTCAGGAAAAGAAGTAGAAACCCCCATACAGAAATCTCCTCAAACTCTTGCTACTAAAACTCACTTCATTGACACCCATCAGCTTCTCATTTTTCCTGCTACAATGATGGCCCTTTTCCTAAGACAAATCTCTGTAACTGAACTATGGATCATATCTTGGTCTGCCCCCTTAAGAAAATTACTACACTGATTATTCCTTCTCTCTTCCATGTCTTTAACTTATTCTTCTCTACTAGTTTCTTCTCACCAATAGTTAAGGTGATCAGGTCTTACTCATGGAAAAAAAAAAAGGCAAGGTTTTCTGGACTCTGTGTCTATTTTAGCTACAAATCCTTCACGCATTGCCAACATAGCTAAGATTCTTTGAATGGGTATATTCTGTCTCTACTCTCTCTTCATCTTATCCTCACTTGAAAGCAACGGATTTTTGCCCCATCTGTTCTATTAAAATGTTCTTCCAAGGACACCAATGATGTCCTTGTCACAAATCCAGTGGAAAATTTTCAGTTCTTACCTTGCTTGATATCCCTGCAGCATGTGACATTGTTGGCCTCTTCTCAGGCACTTTTGACCTTGGTTTCTCTTACTTTGCTCACTTGGATTTTCTTCTGCTTCTCCTCTGTTCTCTTTTCCTCTCTCTTAAATGCTCCTTAAACGTTGATGTTTCTCTGCTTTTGTCTTTGACCCTTGTTCATTAATGGTAAATATTGACTCTCTTCTGTGTGCCAGGCACTGTCTAGAGCCTGCTTCACTCCTTATTCTGTACATTATCCTTGTCAATGCCATCCATTCCCATGATTTAAATAATCAGCTATATCTAGTGTTGCAAGATTTGACAAATAAAAATATAACACATACTAAACAAATTATTCATTGTTTATCTGAAATCCACATTTAATTGGTCATCATGTTTTTTATTTGACAACTCTGACTACATCAGAAGTCGCAAATTCACACGCCTTCAGGAGCCAGTTGGTTAACAAAATGAACAAACCAGGAACGTGTAAGACAAGTAATAGTGGGAATTCACGCCAAGTGAAGAGCACATGCTCTATCAGAAGACCTTCAAATTCAATTTCTTTCACACTCTTGCAGGCAAATAAATCAGATCTAAGGGCCACATCTGATCCAAGGTTAGACATTTGATACTTCTAAGGTTAATATACTAATGATTCCTTCCAGTCTTATGTATACAACTATTTATAGATATCTCTACTTGGATATTCTCCTGGTAACTCAAGATGCACAAAAATAAAGTTTTTATGTTGTAGCCAGAGTTATCACTCTATACTACAAATTGGATCATGCCTCTTTCTTATTTAAACTTTTAACCAATTCTTCACTGTCTTCAAGATAAAATTCAAACCCCTTGATAGAGTTTACAGGGCGTTTTGTGTGTCCTCAGGTTACTCTCTTGTCATTATCATCCTCATCTCTGATACTTGGTGCTCAAACCAATTCCACTAACCTGAGGAAACCATTTTGTCTCTGGCTTCTGAGAGTTTACAGTTGCTCTTCTTTGTGCTTGGAGCCCTTCTCTCTGCTTGTGTCCAGTTACCTCTGTTGCCATGTGACTTGCTTTGGCCAACGAGATTTGAGCAGAAGGGACATATGTAAATTCTGGAAAGAAGTGTTAAGGACAATGTGTGCTTTGCCATTCCCTCTTTTCTCTACCTCTGTGGTTGTAGAAACTTATGTTTTCCTGGCTCCACAGCACACAGGAAAGGTAAACAACATTTCTTTGGGTTCGTGCCTGCACAGGGGCAGTTCCTATTTGAGCATACTGCACATCATAGATGCTTGTTACAAAATGTTGGTTGTAGGTCAGAAGTCACCCTAAGCAACCAGGAAAAAAGGAAAAAAGCTTTCTACTTCTCCGTGCACTTAAAATATAATAGACTTTATACATTTTTTTCAACTGAGGAGACATGTGGGTCGGCCAATGTGTTGTAGATAGATTTGTTTTTCGAGCTCAAACAGTTGTTAGCAAAGGTTACAATACTCTGAACCAATAAAAGAGACTAGGCACATTAGACACAAAGGAACATTGATTTATTTGCTTTCCTGTGTTATTGTTATGAAAGAAAAGGTGTTGGGGTATAATGAAACATTCTATTAATGAAAAGGCTCACCTTAGAATAAACTGGATGAATTCTCATGACAAACTGCAAGAATTTCACTCACCACAGTTAAGTCATTCCTGCATATTTTTACCTACAACATTTAAGGCTATCAATTAAATCATAGTGCTTGACTCATTTAGTATCAAGCATTCTTGAATTTACACAATGTGCAGACAGATTTCTTTATGAGGAACCACACGATAAGGCAATGTAGACCAAAGAACATTACACAATATCCTTTAAAACTCTGATCTCCAAACCCAGCTGATCACCAGACTTGCCTGGAGAGATGCACATGCATAGAGATGCTCAAGCCCCACTCTGCTAAAATCTTGGAGCTCAGAGTTACTGACATAAAGCTTTTCCTTCCGAGGAGTAGGTAATAAGCTTGGGGTCACTGGCACTTCAAGAAAAGATATAGTTTACTTATTAAGCTGCTTTCATCATCTTTGGATAATGATCATCTGCGTCACTCAAAGAATTAAAACAATGTATAGTCATTCTGTCAATTGAGAAGAGACTTTCAATTTTGGTTAAAAAAAGTCTGTCTTTGTGATGAGGAGCAGAATAAAGAAATGAAATGTAATGAAGAGATTAATTTTGTCATCAAGGAGGAGAGTGAGATAGTAATGGGGAAAGAGATTTTTTGACAAACTCAAAATTCAACAAATCTCTAATGAACATCTATTGTGGGTTGGGCCCTCCATGTGAGTCACAGGGACCAAGTTGAGAGAGTGTGGTTTAACAGTAAGTTGACTACATGGGAACCAGACAGACATGAGTTCAAATCTCAGCTCTGACTTGTAAGAGGTGCATGACTGCATGATGAATTTTATCACTGTAACACTTAGTTTTCCAAACTATTGAATGGATGTAATTTCTGTCTCAGTACTGACATAAAAACCAAATGGTACAAAATATATGGCACAGTAACTGGCCCGCTTACGAGCTTCATTTCTGTTTAGGATCCAATCCTGAGGTGGTCTCCTGAAGAAGGAGTACATATAAATTAGTGATTTTAGTACAAAATAATAAGCCCTATTGTAGCAGAATACATTAGAGCTAAAGGATGAAATAAGATACACCTAACTCTGTCATTCACAGGCACAATGGTACCAAATGGGATATGGGTGGTCAGGTGTACTTGTAATTTGTGGTAGGCATAATAATGGCCACCCAAAGATATCCATGTCTCAACCCCTATAACTGTGTTACTTTATATAGCAAAGGAGAATTAAGGTTGCAGACAAAATTAAGATTGTTAACCACTTGACATTAAAATAGGGAGAATATGCTGGATTACTTGGGTGGGCTCAATATAATCATGAGGATCCTTTCACATGCAAGCAAGAGGCAGAAGAGTCAGTGTCAAAGTGATGCAGCATGAAAAAGACTCAACTGGCCGTTGCTGGCTTTGAATGGAACGAGGCCACAAGCCAAGGAAAGCAGGTGCCCTCTGGAAGCTGGAAATGGCAAGAAAATGGACTCTTCCCTAGCGCATTCAGAAAGGAGTGCAGCCTTGCCAACATGTTGATTTCAGCTCAGTGACACTCATTTCAGACTTCTGATCTCCAGAACTATAAGATAACATGTGTTGGTTAAAGCCACTAGTTTGTGGTAATTACAGCAGTGGTAGAAAACTAATATAGAACTAAACTGAACAAGTGGTCAAGGTGGGGACTAGTTCTCCTGAGTTGGGGATGACACATACAAGGGCATGGGGTTGTGGGAGACTATGGCTGGTGGGAACCTCAGTATTTTCATGTGTTGAGAGCACAGAAGCAAGTGAGTGAGTGTTAGGATGTGACTCCAAAGGGAAGGGCAGGGGACAGATTGTGGAAGGCCACACACATCCATCAGAGGAAGGTAGGCTTTATCCTGAAGGGGCTACGGGATCCTTGAGGGCTTCCAGGATGAATCAGGAAGACAACAATCCACAAATGAGGAGAAACTACTGAGACTGGAAAAATTTAAGTTGCCTCATTTCATGTACCAAAAATAAATCATTGTGTCTTTTTGAGAGGTGATCTGAACTATAAACTTGTCATATTTCCTAATTCCAAGTTTTGTCTTCTTCTGTTTTCTGGAGTGTGTATTCAAATGCTCATTTGCATTATTTCAACATTTTTACTCTCTTGTTTACCCTCTTTGGAGAAAGCATCATCCTAAGGTGACAGATGCAATGCAATGACATTTTGATTCTCTCTCTAATTCCCTCCTTTGGTGATCAGTTGTGCTTAGAAATGGAATCTTCAGGCTAACTCTCCCTGGTATAACGTTAAAATGATCCAGAAAAATCAGCTGATGGGCTGACTATATCATCAGTTATCTTTTTATTGAAGGGAGACAACTGTGCATTGTGGTGTAGAAGGAAGGATAACCAACCCTGAAACAGAAGAATCCTTCATCCTTTTATTCAGCAGATTTTTATTGAGTAGCTATGTTTTGCTAAGCACTAAGCTTGGCACTGGATATCTAATAGTGAAAAAAACAGATGTGATTCTCATCCTCTGGGAGACTGCAGTGTGTGTGTGTGTGTGTGTGCGTGTGTCTTGGGAGATGGATATTAAACAAGTATATACACACAAAAATAAGGATTTATAGCTTGTGGTAAATGCTGGTT
This sequence comes from Equus quagga, assembly GCF_021613505.1. Lineage (NCBI taxonomy): Eukaryota > Metazoa > Chordata > Mammalia > Perissodactyla > Equidae > Equus > Equus quagga. Next base: position 138,323,687 of record NC_060269.1, read on the forward strand.
AAAAAGAAGGAACAAGGTGCTTTAAAGGGGTGAGAGAAATGAGAGGAGGAGGATGTGCACTTTGCCTTGGACAGTCAGGAACTTTCTGAGAAAGTGATATTTGCAATGAAAACTGAAGGATGGGAGAGAACAGCTTAGAAACAAGGAGCAGAACTTTCCCGGCAGAGGGGATACTGTGTGGAAGGTCCTAAGATTTGAAAGAAGGCCAGTGAGCTGGAATAAATCAAGGGCAAGGGGCACAGAGCTTGAGGAAGCAAAGAAGGTCAAGTTCCCACAGGCCTGTATAGTCTTGGCTGCAACTAGAACTAACTGGGCAGTCGTGGTCCAGTGGCTGCAAGTCTCTAAACTTTTGGTACTTTGTCTGTAAAAGCAATTGATTGAACTTGATGCTCTCCAATACCCTGCAAAAGAATGGAACTGATCAATTCCATTGTCACCTAAAGAGTAAAGTGATGAAGGGAAAGCTATTTAGATTATTGAAAAGGCCTTGTTTTTTGGCTAATATTTATTGAGGACTTAATTTATGCAGAGCGCCAGGGGGAGCAGGAGGAGTGAAATGCCTCAGCATCTGCTCTCTGGGCGAGGCTGTTACTTCTGTTCTGTCTCTCATGCCTCTGTAGGCTGGTCGGTAGGAAGAGGCTCCAAATACCACCACCCACAGACAACTTTTAAAGGATCACTGAGAAGCTCCACGCAGTTTCTGAATATCTTCAACCTACCCCAAGACCTCAAGATGCTACTTCTGACCTCGTAACTTTCCTACCCACAGGCTAGATACGGTTATCTTGATTCTGTCACCCTTAGGGGAGTGTGGGGCTGGTTTTTCTGCACATTCTTAGTCACACTGGTGCTCAGCCTTCCTTGCAAATTGTATCTTCAGAGTGGGAAAGGTAAAGAGTGGGAGGACCTGGTCCGTGCAAGCTTAACACACTCTGAAAGTTTTCTGCCATGTCTGCTGTTGGCAAATGATTTAAAATAACTAGATATAGCTGAGGATGATTTCTGGAGAAAACCATGTGAATCTCTCCAACACCTAAACATATCCCAGAAAAAGAGAATCTGGATGGTGGGTGGAGAGACTGCTAACCGAAATGCCTAGAGAGTGTGTTCCTTGACATAAGAGGGAGAATTTAGCTCAAGATTATTCAGATAGGAATGTCAGAATCTAAAGCTAATCTTTGACATTCCAATTTGTGTTGCTCTATTTTCATCCCAGGCACCATGTGGCAGGAGGGAGCGCTTTCGTCTGCCTCTGTTGGCTAACTCTGGTTTGAAGCAACGTTTTAAATGGCACCTTTGTTCTTGCTATCCTTTGTTAAATGATTGCCACATATGGGGAAGTTAAGAAAATCATTTCTGTAGCTGTCTCCACTAGTGTTCTTATCACAAAGGCAAAGAGAGCTCTTGTTAAATGAATACGAGGTAAAGTAAGACGAGATACAGCCCTCTTGGGCTAATATCTAAACTCTTAGTTCCTATTTGCTTTGCTTTGCCTCTACAATTTTATTTGCTGAACTGTAAAATTTCTTATAATTTCTTAATTACAAATAAATATCCTTCCGGGGAGGAAAACAGTATTGTGAGTGAAATTAAAAGTAAATATATTAAACTTATCAGAGAAAATGGAAGTTAATGAAGGCGATTCCTTCATTACTATATACTTCATGTGTGTATAAAACAATGAGATTGATTTGTTTTTAATAAGAGCCAGGACTACAAAATTACAAAGCCTTCATGTTGTTATTTTGAAGTTCCAACTAGATTTTGGCCTCTGGAAATTTTATCACCCAGATTGATTTTATCACCCACATTGATAATTTTGTTAATCTGATTTGTGTCTCAATGCTATTTTCCTAGGCTTTAGAACGAGTAGTCAAGACTCAGATGAACTTGTCCATAATAAGTACAGAACCTCAGTGCAGACCGGTGAAGAGGAGAGAAAAGCTAGAATGAGGCAAGCTTGTGCCTCAGAAAACAGAGTTTTAGCTCTGGGCCCCAAGAAAGGTGTTAGAAAGTCCACATGATCATGCCTAACGGGACACAGGGAGCTGGGCCTTCAGTTAGTGCTTGGCACACCAGTAAGAGTCTTCAGAATGGAGTGATACACACCACCAGGCAAACAGTAAGATTTGGTGAATCATAGTCTGGGCTTTAATTGTTCTCTTTTTCCAAGTGTTCCTGAGATGAGCCTGCCTCCCAAGAAATATAGCATTGTATTTAGTCATTAGGGTATGTGATCTTTTTATACATTTTGGTGATAGTTCTAGTCTGAGAGGTAGATGGAAACATGGGAAGCATGTTAAAATTTGCAACTAGCTTTCTCTTTGGTGCATCGTAAAGAGTTGTTTGGCTGTTGGGATAAGGATGGGGCCGCTGACCTTCTCCGGTGGATAGTGCAAACACTTTTTCATTATCATCCAATTTCAAAGAATGCTGAGAACACAGTCGTGCTTCAGAAGACAGAATCTTTTCTTTTCTTGGGGAACAGGGATTCAATTTTCTTGCTGCTGATAATTTGGGCTAAATGTGACCAGAATGTTCCTGACTGTCCATCAAGTTTCAATGTTAGAGACATGATGATAATAAGGGCAGGGATATGAGGTGTATCCTGGGTTGGAACCTGGGAGGAAGGGATTATGGAGGAGCATTTGAGTGGTCAGGGTGCTGGAAAGTGCCTGAAGTAGTGCTGCATACCAGCATGTGTCAGGGGAACTGAGAGGACAGGTGTTGGGGACACTGTAAGTTCAAGGCCAGATTTGCCTTCTGAACTTCACTGAGAGTCCTTGCCATTCATCCATCTGAGCTTGTGAATGGGAGCTAAACCAACTGGGCAGCCACCTCAGGAGAGAGAGCAACCTCTGAGAGAAAGGATAGTCTTCGCTGTCCACAAGACCACCGTAGAACCAAATGGAATCCTGAAACTTAGTGGGTTGTTGGGGAGAGGCATCTGCGCTTAGAGATTGAACTGAGCATTCTTCAGCGTGGGCACTGGAGTTTGGACACCTCTGTTAATGATTCTTTCTTTCCCCTGAATATCTCCAGGAAGTGAGTACTCCACAACCCTCCTCCTGCCCCTTCCTTCCCAAAAGTAGTGTGCAGATCAGCCTCAGTAATGCTCCAGGTAAAGCTTACACAGTATAGTGCTTTCACTGTGTGAAAACAGTGATGTGTTCTTCTCTGTGTGTTGTGCCTTGAGGTGCAGAAAGGATAACTCAGGGACAAAGAAAGAATCATTCATCCTTTGATTGAACAGATCTTTTTATTGAGTGACTACTTAGTCTAGGCACTGAGGCTGGCATTGGATAGCCATTTGTCCTAAACCAAAATGTGATTCCAGTCCTCCTGGACACTACAGTTGTGTGTTTTTCTGTACGTGTGTGTCTGTGTGTTTTGGGAGATGGTCATTAAACAAATACACAAAAAATATGTATTTACAATTTGTGATAAACCTGAGTAAGAAAGGATCAAAGTGGTTTACAGGAGAAAAAGAAATGAGGCAACTGGAAGAGTGCATCTGTCTAACTTTACACTGAGCGCTGAGGAACTCTGCACTCATGTAGCACCTTTTCCTGTTACAATGCTCGCATCATGCTTTTTGGCTCTATTACAATTTTGTGCACTGGTGTTCATTTTCAGAAAATGACCTTTAATCCCAAGCATGGTTTGCACTCATTTCTAACAATCTAAAACCATTGCATTCTGGTTGGCTACCAAAAACGATGATTATATTTTACCATCTGATTAGTTATTGATCCATGATGATGTACCATTAGCTAAATTTCTATTAATTAAAAAAATAACGTTCTCATGCTCACCTCGTATCACAAATTGTCTCATTACCATTATTCTTTTGATGATACTTACTGTAAGGCCCTTTTATTCATTGGACAGCTGGATCATTGTAAATTGTTCTAAGATCTAACATATACAAATATGCAAATTACTAAGGTCTTTTTCACACACCATCACATTTAAATCTCATTTCACTATGGAGAAGACTTGCCTCTCCCATCTTACAGAAGAGAAAACTAATGGTAAAAGAAGTTCAATATCAATCAAAAGTTATACAAATATAACTGGGAAATGTAAAAACCCAACTCATCTAACTCTGGAGTCAGAGTTGGTTTTCCTGTTGGCCTAGCTTTCTCTGCTACCCATGCAGGTTTGTTTTTAGGCCCAGCAGGCTTCTTCTTTCACACTTTGATTATTCTTGCATTGATACACTTTATTAATGGTTTTTAGACTTTTTTTTTCGACTCCTTTCTATTTGTCCTCTTAGCTGGCAGTTCCATGTTATCATCTTGCCAGTGAAGCTAGTTGTGTTGGTAAAATCCTTCATCTCTCTTTACCTCAGTCTTTTCTTCTGTAAAATGAGCCTTTGGTGGCACCTGCCTCACATAAATATCAAATGAGATAATTTATAATACATGTAATATATATAAGATGTTTTTAAAAGTGCCTGCCACATAGTAATTGTTTAGCAAAGGCTAGTTTTGAATCTTTCTCTCTCGATATTAGAAACTCATCATTTCTTTTTTTCCAAACATGGCTTTAAAAAAAATAAGGAATACTCCCTTGGGTTATTTCTTATTCAATACCTGTGATTTCAATGGTCTTCAATAACCTATGGGTTATTTCCTATTCAGTATAGAACCCTTACTCTTTAAATGCCGTCAAAATGCTCAAACCTGCAAGCACGTGAACTGGATAAAAATGAGCTGACTCATGGAATCTTAAGGTTCCAGAAAGCTCCACTCATCAAAGTCCACTTCAAAACTCTCTTTGGAGGGTTTTCTCAGTCCCTGATTTACTGTATAAATGAACTTCTGCCTCTGATGTTTTTTAGATGGAGACTGGATTTAGGTTGCTGAACTGGCCCCATCATCAGATGCTGGTTTCAGTAACTGCCCTGGCTTGGCAACTGCAGTCAAGAAGCACTGCCTACCCTGCATCCAGCTCTTCTTTTTCCAGAAAAAAGGGATAATTCATCAGTACCCTTCCTTTCTCCTCATACTGTCTTCAGCTTCTGACCCATTTATTACTCATTAATACATCTCTACAAGTGAAGCTGGAGGATGCTTGAATTGCCCTGATTTAGAAATGCCAGCCAAAATTGTGAAGGCAGATAAAGTTGGAACAACTGATTAAAAGGAAATCCTTGAATCAGCAGATATGACTTACGGCATTCCTACCTCCTTTTGTCATAGGAATGCAACAGGGACTCTACAGTGTAGTGAAAAAAAAACAAGGTCTATGAACTTGGCGAGTGCTGACTGCATGTTGGCTTTGCCAATGATCAGACTTGTGATCTCAGATCACCACTCTAAACCTGGGCATCCTCATTTGTCAAATGGAAAGGAAATCTGACATCTTATAGGTAGTTGCTAGACATAATAAAAAGTGCCAGTTACAGAGTTTGGCATATGGTGGGTGCTCAAAAATGGTAGCTCTTATTATTATCTGGAAATACCAATTATGCATCACTTTAGTCTGCAAAATAAAATGATGTCAATTTTCAAAGAGCAATCTTAAACATATGAACAAGACGTTTCTTATTAATCCTTGTAAGAAGGTCACTAATGATCTCCTTGCCCCTAAATACAACGGATAAGTTACTTCAGGCCTCTGTGTACTTGACATACTGTAGGCATTGCCTCCTTGGAAAATTCTCTTTTCTTGGTTTCCACGGCACAGGGCTGGCTAGAATTCTGATAACATGCATTTGGAAAGTGGCTACAATCCTGTGTCCAGTCCCAATTCTTCAGTGGGGCAGACTGAGGTGATTATCTTCCATTCGAGGAGTGACGGGGTGGGATGAGAGAGAATTACTAAGTCCTCCCTCCCCTACCCGACACCCTGTGATTTTGGGGGACTTTTTCAGTTTAGTGTATGATCAGTTGATATAATTTTCACTCTCTTTAGTAATATGTTTTTTTTTATGATTGTGCATAATGATTGAGACATCTATTTTTCCCCATCTACATCACAATAACATAACCCCATTTATTACAAATCTACATTTTTTTTTCAAGATTGGATTTTTTGCACCCCATTCATCATGTTAAGCTAGGGTTTAACAGTATTTGCATTCTGCAGGATCTTGCACTAGAATCTTTTCTCATTCTGCACAGAGGAGCATAGTAACTTCATGGTTAGCAGCGTGGGCTCTATAGCCATGAGCTGGATTGCCCAGGTTTATATGCTGGCTCTAAGCACTGTAACTGTGTGCTTTAATTTCCCCATCTGTAAAATGGTATAATAATGGTATTACCTCATAGAATTGTTGTGAGAATTAAACTTGTTAAATAATGTAAAGTGTTTTAAAATTGTTCCCCGTACATAACTAATGTCTAATAAACGCTATATGTTATTAACATTATTCCACATATTTTCCCTGGACACTCTTCTCCATATACAGATAACATACATGTCTATTTCTCCAACTCTGTCCCTCTCTGGGACTCCAGGCAAATTCTCACCTCACAGTTGTGTATATTCATTTGGATGTAGTCCTGTAGACATCTCAAACTCAACACATCCAAATCAAGACATTGTTTCTTTCCCTAAAATGCTTTCACTTTGTGACTTCCCCAGTTCAGGTAATGGTACCATCATCCAAGCAGCGTCTAAGCCAACCTGGGCATCCTCATGACTCCTTCATCACCACAGTTACTAGTCATCATGTTCTGTCTTTTAAATATCTTTCCTTCATCCCCATTGCCTCTCTGTTAGTTCAGGTCAACATTCTTTATTGTTTGGTCACTGCAAGACCCTTGCAAATGATCTCCCTGCTTACAGTGTTGCCTGATTTTAATCCTTTCTCTTCATGGCTGCCAGAGTGATGAATCTACTGCTACCTCTGGCAGGATCTAAAGCCAGAATCTGAACCTATTAATCTCTGGATTGAGCCTTTCAATGGGCTGCTAATGTCTCTGATTAAAGCCTAAATCCATAGCTTGGTTTTAAGACCTACACAGTCTGGCCAAAGTTCACCTCTCCTGGCACAGAACTTGGCTTTCAATGCTCCAGCCCAGGGAACTCTGGGCAGCTCTCTGAATGTACCATTAGCTTTCTCAATCTCTAGGACTTTGCATATGTGATCTCTTTTACAGGGAGTGTTCCTGTCCTTTCCTCCTCTTCAGGTGTTTAATTCATCCTCGCCAATTAGGATGTGGACTTGACATTAATTCTTCTGTGAAAGCTTCTCTAACACACAAGGTTGAGTTAGGGGCTCTTCCAAAATCTTCCCACAGCACAGAATCAGCCCTCTGTGACACTTGTATAATAGTGCAGTGATTATGCTTATTGGCAATGGAGCCAGACTGCCAGGTTTGAATCCTGGCTCTGTCACTAGCTTGAAAAGCTTAGACCAGTCACTTAAACTCTCTGTGGCTCAGAGATATTAATAATATCTCCCTAGAGGAGATTGAGAAAATGGTCACAAATTCTTCCTCTCCCTGTATATACCCTTTTGTAATATGACTTCAACATTTCCCCCATCAAAGGTAGACTTTCTTCCCCCACTGAATCTGGGTTGGCCTTGTGACTTGTTCTAGCCAATGGGACAGTAAAAAATATGTCTCAAGCAGAGGCTTGAAAAGTGTTGTATGGTGTACCTACAGTACTCACATAGTTGTACCTACTCTCTGTTGATGTTCTTAGGAACTCTGCAACCATCACCAGATGAAGAATTACAAGCTAGTCTGCTGGATGATGAGGGAGACATGCTCTGGTTGTCTCCACAACTCCAACCAACTGCATGACATGTGAGATGACTATATCACTGCCAGCTAACCACAGATGCATGAGCAAGTAGCTGAAGACCACCTAAATTGGCAGACCACAGAATTGTGATCTAAATAAATGACTGTTAAGCCACTAAATTTGGGGGATGTTTCTTATATGGCAAAACTAATTGATATACACTTTTATGGGTCTGTGAGGATTTGATAAGTTAACATGTACGAAGTGCATACTGAGTGCTATTTAAGGATTCACTCTTCTTACTACAGCTGCTTACTTACTTGTATAGATCCACCAGTAGACTGTGAGCTCCTCGAAGGTAGGAGCTCTGTCTTTTCCTCCATTATATCCTCTGTACCTAACACAGTACCTGACTTTATGTATGCTGAGTGAATGAATACATGGTCTTGAGGTTTGGTTGATAAGCATAGCTCTTGCTTATAGATGCAGAGATAAGGTTCAGAGATAATGGAACATACCTCTTCACTTGTGCATCTCCATCAGTCTGCCCCTATGCTATTTTACAGTACCAAACTTTTATCTACTAAAACATTTGAGTTGAGAAATTTCACCTACTACCAACATTTTCCCAGTATAATTTTATTGCTATTTATGCAGTTATGCTCTTACTCATCCAAGTATTCTTTTTCCTAAGAGAGACCAAAAAAGGTCTTTCAAACAATTTATGAATTTTGTTTAACTGAACTTTGGTTATATATGAATGAATGGAAGAGAATATTTTGATAGCTGTTCTAATCACTGTGGATAAAATGTAGATACTTGCCAAAAATCAATAAAGGAAATAAAACACAAATGACTTGTCACCTCAGGCAGCCTTGTTACCCAGTAGTCCAATCATAGCATGATCTTATCTCTCTATCCCCATGTCCTCCACCCATGCCCTGATTTCTCATTGACAACTGTCTGCTTCCATGATTAGGAAGCTACTTTTCATTGCATTTCCCCAAACTCTCTCCAAATCCCAAAGTGCTTGTTTCATGAGCCCTCACCATCCCAACATAGTTAGATGTTAATTCTTTGATACCATTTGTTGACGTCACTCATCTAAAAGGTTCTGGACTTCTGAAAACCTAATGGCGTTGAAACTTTGAAGGTCTCAGTCTTCTCTTTTCATCTCTTTTGTCCATTTGTTGACAGTTGTTAAGTAACACCTGAACTTGAGCATCAAATACTTCATCTATTTTGACAAGTGTGTACGTGGCAATTTCACTATTCAGTTCTGACAGAATGTCAGATCTAGTTTTGAATTATCCAGGGTTAGAACTCTGGCAAATTTTTTTACCTTAATCTGAAAAAAAATAGATTCTTGTCTCTCTACAACATTTCTAATTTATATAAAGAACTTTAATTTTACTAATACATTTTAAAACAAAACAAATTGAACATATTTCTCCAAAATGCTATTTTATTGAAAAATCTTACATATACCAAGGTAATTAACTTCCTTATCAGTAATACTATGCAGTACTCTGAACCACGCACACATACACAAAGAAATGCATATTTTCCATTTTTTTGTCTTTAAGGACTTAACCTGTTTGAATCAGCTATTTGAAGTAAACAGTGATTTAGAATGAAATCCAGTTTTCAGCTATGTCCAACTTTTGATTACAAAGAACACTCTAGAAACAGGTTCATTTAGTTACAGTGAAATCATTTTTGGACAGTTTCATTCAATCTGCTAGTAGATAAACCAACGGATTCTTACTCCTCAAGGAGCTATTTTTAGTCTAAATGCTGTACAATGAGCAAGTAAATACAAGGATAAGAGGTATAAAGTGGTTGGAATGTAATGAACCTAGCCCTTAATTAGAACATATAGTTCAATTACAGAACCTAGAATATGGAATTCAGGTAAAATCTTTTAAGCATTAACGTCATTAACTTTCAGTTGTTGCTCTCTGGTTAAACTAAATCTCCATTCCGAAGCAAATCTCCTAATCACTTCTCCTGCCACAGAGAGAATGTAGCCAGTGGATTTCCTGAAGTCCACAAGTCAGGGGGTATGCAGCTAAGAGATATAATAACTTTACATTTATAATGTGGACTTACACTGCAAGACAAGTTGCAAGGCGAACCTGAATTTTGGTGCTTAGAGAATTGCAGATCATTTGGCAGTACTCCAGCTTATATAAACTTGGCAAGGCTTATGGCACCAAGTGCTGGAAAACGTCAGATGATGAGTTTGTGTCCCAGGTGCATCCCATGCTCCGTGTGAAAATTCAAGTAAGTTGCTTCCTTTCCATGGGCTTTAGTTTCTTCATCTGGAAAATGGGGATAGTAAAATTGGACCTGTCTACCTTTCAGAGTTGTAAAGACCAAATCAGCTCCTGAATATAGAAATCTGACAGGAATGTCAGAATTAACCTTCCTGCCCTAAGATGTTTATCTCCCTTTTGTCTCATCAAGGCACACGACTTTCCCGTTATCAGAAAGTTCATTTTACGCCACTTGACTTTTATGAAAGCCCTATATTAGCACGTACCTGTTTTTGCTAACCTGAAGAAATCTGAAGAGGATTTTCGCTTTTATGAAAAAAGGCAAAAAGTGAAAATAGCCATCAGTGTTAGTTTTGCATTGAGTCCTGGTAGAGGCAGGGCGCGCCCAAAGCAGCCCGAGTGGCGGTCCCAAGGCCCTTCCCTGGGAACTACACTCAGCATCTCAGCATCAAGTCGCCATAGTTTTGAACTGTATCTGTGAGCATCTGTGCTTCATCTCAATTTATTTTGGTAGTTTATTTTTTGGGTCTGGGAATGCTCAAAAAATTTTCCCATGTAAGTTAATGGTAATTGCTTCTTTGCTTTATGCCATTTTCTGCTTACAGCGAGTTTCATAAGAACACTCTACTTTTGGATGGTGGGGTCGGGGGGAAGCTTGGATTAATATTCCCTTTAATGTGAGGACCTTAAAGTAGATTATTTTTCCTGATTATTATAATACTGAGAGATCAAGACTAGCAAAGATATTTGCAGGTGTAGTCAGATGATCAAGGTTGTTGATATTTGCTATTTGAAACCTAATGAGGCAATAAACAGTTCTATCCATTTGCGTAGGGACTCTCACAAAAGTTAGACAGCATTGTCTCACCAGGGGGAATATGCGGTGAATTGGTGTGACTATAGCACTAGCCTCCTCTCGTGCTCAGTGAGCTCTGCCTGCCTCCCAGGAGCTCGAGTAACTACAGCAGTATCTTATTGAGCAGCGCCTCTCACATTTTAATCTGTATACCCAGAACCACTTGAGGATGTTGTTCAAATGAGGATCCTGATTCAGGAGGTTTGGGGCAAGGCTCAAGACTCTGGATTTCTGCCAAGCTCCCAGGTGATGCTGGTACTGCTGGTGATCTCTGCTGCAGAGTAGTGATTTCTCAAAGAATGGTCTTGGGCTGTGTGTTAGTCTGCTTGGGCTGCCATGACAGAATAACACGGACTGCATGGCTTAAACAATGGAAATTTATGTGCTCACAGTTCTGGAGACTGGAAAGTTCACGATCAAGTTTCCAGCAGGATTTGGTTTCTGGTGAGGGCTCTCTTCCTGGTTTACAGACGGTGGCTTTGTCCTCATGTCGCCTTTCCTCTGAGCCATCTCTCTCTCTTCCTCTTAAAAGGCCACTAGTCCTATTTAAATCGTGGTCTTCAGTTAATAATAACGTATTATTGGTCTATCAGTTGTAACAAATGTATCACACTAATCTAAGATATTAATAATAGGGACAACTGGGCAGTGGAGAGAGAAGGGGTATATGGGAACTCTGGGTACTTTCTACTCAATTTTTCTACAAAACTTATCTAAAAATAGTCTATTAATTAAAACAGTTAGATTCAAGACCTCTCCCCTAGACTCAGTGAGTCCATCTTGAAGGCTGGAGCACAGGTGCTTTGAAACCAACCCTTTAGGTGATTCTTATGTACACTAAAGTTTGAGACCTGTCAGGTAGGAATTGAAAGCTCCAGTTTTGTAATCGGATGTATGTGGGTTCAAATCTCAGCTGTACTTCTTCACAGCTGGCTGATCTTGGGCTACTTACCCTCTACTTACCCTCTCTGAGTCTCAGTCTCATTTTAAAATCAGGGTGAAAATAGCTCTACAAAGTGATTTGCTGGGTATTAAGTGACATAATGATGTAGATTTTTTAACACAGAGTATGGTGCATAGTAAGCCTCAATAAATACTAGAAGTTTTACTATTATTGTTATTGTTTAAGTCCTAGTGAGCAAGAGAGAATCATACTGAAATGTGAGAGGCTTTCAGAAAAGACCAGGCAATTAAAGGACTACTCAATAAAAGGTCAGGACAATAATAATGGTGACTTTGGATGCTTCTACCGCATCCCAAGGTTTATATCTCACTTTCATTACCCTGCTTGATCCTGACAACAACCTTATGAAGCAGAAATTCCCATTTTAACAGATGAGCAACTGAAGCTTAGTGACTTTCTGAGGACACAGTGCTGGGAAATGTCAGAGCTCAGAGCATCTAAATCCTAGTCCACGGAGGTAGTGCAGTGTGGTAATTGAGTTTGAGGGCACTTCGGTCAGACTGGTGGGTTCAAATCCCAGAGATTTTAATTACTATTGGTGTAAAATGGGCAAACCAGCTCATGTCTCTGAGTCATACTTTCTTCATTAGCTGGATAATAACAGTGCTTACTTTGTAGTGTTTTCTAAAGATTAAATGCAATAATGTTCATAAAACCTGAGATTAATGGCTGACACATGGCAAGTTTAGTATTTCTGCAGTCATTTTTTAAAATGGTTCTTTGAGGGAACAATATGCATCCACGTTACACGAAGAAAAACCAAAGATTAGTCAGGGAAGATGGGGGAATCTTCGCGCATTCGTCTTGGAGGGCTGGAGCGGGGGAGACGGGCTAGGATTGCTACAGCTTCAAAGGAGGAGCAATGGGCTGGCACAACATGCTGTGGCAGATGAATCTCTTCTCTATAACTGTTTGAGACATCTGAAGCACCAGTAAGGAGATGCTACAAGCAAGGCAGAGTCACCCTGGCCCTTCAGTCCCAAATATCAGATATGACAGTAAAAGTGGCAGAAAAATCTTCCCTTGGCAATGACTGAGGATCCACATAAAGAGATTCTAGAATGAATTACGTGGTGGCTAAGATCCTACACAAATATTCTGGAAACAACATATTGCAAACTTCTTGAGCACAGTGTCCACTTTACCTGATTTTGTTACTTTTCATACAACTAATCCATGGGTAGATACCTAGTGGGATCAAAATACTCATTGGATAAGATTTGAGAAGTGGATTGGCCCAACAAATGTTCTGTATATTCTGTCGATGGAAGAGGAGTTCTGTATTACTTTCCATATTATGAAGGAAGGTTGGGTAGACCTGTTGTGGAAAAGGCAGTGATGCCCTTTCTTCTTCAAGTTCATCATGATAAAACATAACGATGATGATAATGATGATAGCTAACTATCGTGATGATAATAAGGATGACAGATCTTACTGAGTTCTTTCTATGTGCCAGGAACCATTCTAAACACTTTACATACGTTGCTTCATTTAATCTTTCCCAATAGTTAATTGAAGACTATTATTTTCTACATTTTAGAGATGAGAAAGAGAAGTGAAGTTATTAGCCCTTGGACACACAGCTGGTAAGAGTTGGAACTGGGAATCTGACATAGGCTGCTAGAGCTGAATCAACGCATGAAGGTAGCTTTAGAAGTTATCTGATAGAAAATGATGGAATTTAGAGCTAGACAGGGGTTGATGATCATCTACAGAGTACAAGTTCTGAGAATGGTTTCTGGAAAGAGTTGCTGCAGAACTAGAGATTCCGGTGTGCCAGGCACTGCCTTAAGCCCTTTACATCTATCAATTTCCTTAAATCCTCACAACAAACGAGTAAAATAGTTACCATGATGATCCCATTGTTACAGCTGATGTAAATAATTTGCACCAAGTCACAATATTAGTAAGCAGTGGAATTAGGATTTGAACTGAAGCATGGGTGGGGTCATCAGCATCAGTGCCCTTAACCACAAACTAAAAGGAAAGTAGGAGTTGTCAGGAGAGACCAAGTAAGTCACTCACAGGATTAGGGGTGGGGAGAAGGGCAAGAAAATGTCACTTGAGACTTTCTTGGAGTAAGGGACAAGATTTCAGCTGGGGACAGTGTGTGTAAAAGGTGGCTGGGTGACGTACAGGGAGAGTGCACGGTTTTGTGAACTCTTAGAGATGGCTTCAATCCAAATGATGGTCAGTGGACCAAGCAGTTGAGAGTGGAAAGGAATTTTAATGAGGTTTATCCAGAGAACTGGTCGTCTCGACCTTCTCAAAAGAGGCTTCATGCACTTCACTATTGGGGACAGAGAAATCAGTGTTTTAATTTTTGTTTTCTCAAGTAGTAACCATGGCCACAAGTGGTTTGTTGGTTTGTCTTTATCTTCCCGAACATTCTCCCCTTGGTTTGCTGAAGAAGGCTAATGACATAGTGATGAATGCCCCCCGGGGCGGTGAGCAATACCTCCTGCAGAGCTGCTGGGAGCCCTCAACTGAAACCTTCCCTATAGAAGCTTGTACGAAACACCTCCCAATCTCCTCCACCCCCCTCTCTCCAAGGCGGCGTTCTTCACCTCGTCCTTGGCCCGTGCACCTTGGTATGAAGAGCCAGTGTTTCCTACCACCTAGCCAAATCGCATGACTGGTTCTAGCTTAAGTTGGGAAAGTTTCCTGTCTAGGAGTTCCTGGCGCACTGCCCGGTTCTGGAGAAGGGCATCTCCTTGTGCTTGCCTGCTGGTGTCCTTTGAACACAGCCTAACTTCGTGCAGCAACATCTCGAGTCTAGCTGTTTGACTTTGAGCCCCTGGGGAATCTAGCAGCCCGTTCTTGGCAAAGGTGCGGTGCCATCGAGCCCCTCCCCAGGGCCAGGTGATGTGCACAGCAAGAACGGATCCCGGAGGCACCGCTCATAACGCGCTGGCAACTTTCGGAGGGGTCCCTGCCAGGCCCTAAGTCGCCTCTGGTCTCTTTAGGGTCTGGCTGCCCCGTTGTTAGAGCCACCGCGCTAGCCCCCTATCCAGTGACGCGGCAGCAGGTGGCAGGGGCGGCGCCCTGGCGTGCGGGCGGGCGACCGGAGGGGCGCCCCCCTCTCTGGCTCGCAGGGCACGACGCCCGCTGCCTGGCCGCCCGCGCCTCGGCCGCCCCCGCCGCCCAGCGCCGCGCCGAGCCCCCGGCGCCCCCCGCCGGCCTCCGCCCGCACCTGC